>NC_000067.6:183916431-184216431 GCF_000001635.26 Mus musculus | reverse complement strand
CCGAAGAAATAATCCTCACCTTAATGAGGGAGCACATGTCAGATGGGGCCTATAAACTCAGTAACTGGTGTGTTTATGTGAGAAAGAAAGGGAATCTCAGACATGGAGACACAGAAGATGCACATGGGACCATGTGAGGAAAGAGGCAGCATTTGGAGGAAGGGAGTCAAGAGTGAAGGAATGTGGAGGGGGCCACAACCACCTAAGCTAGAAGAGGAGGGGATCTGGCTCTCCCAGACCAGAGGGAGCACCATGCACTGACACTTTGGTTTCAAATCTGCAGCCTACAGAACCGGGAAAGAATGCTTGTCTGTTTGAAGTTACTCTCTTTCCTGTTGTGGCAGCTCCAAGAAAATGACAGGGCTTTGGGCCGGGAATTAGGCTAAAAGAAGGAGTTTGGAAACCTTTACAAATAAGCAAACAGTGATCACCACCTCAACAGCAACAATGCATTTGTCAAAAAATAAATTGTTAAGGACACACGAAAGCACAACTGTTGAGGACCTCTGGACTGTTCCCCGATGTCCAAGGAACAGCTGCTGGAGCCACCCGGTACCTCTCCTGTCTGTCTCTCATCACTACATCCAAGTCATGTGGAAGTAAGACGTGTCAATGATATAAAAACAGGGAACTACCATTCCTTCACTACATTTGACTCTTATGCAGCTGACAAGATGGCTCGGCAGTTAGGAGTACTTGTTCTGTGTTCTTCTGGCAGAGGATTGGAATTTGTGTCCCAAATGGCAGCCCACTACTATTTGTAATTCCTGTTATAGGGGATTTGATATCCTCTTAGAGCATCTGTGTGTACCCACACACATACATGCACCACACACATTGGATGAATAAATAAATTTGGTTCTTATAATAATTGGCCAAGGAGTTGGGTGTTGGTCCTTCCTGACCAGAATCACTGTTGTTCAGTGAGTGTTTCTCCAAACGTGATGCTCTACTTCAGGACATAGATGTCAGGGCTCTTTGAACAATGAGTGCTCCTCTGTATCACCAAAGAGAATAACCATCACATCCTCCTGACACACCAGTGAACAATGAATGGAGAAACAGCAAATAAGGTAGAAAGAGAGGCAGATGACATGGTTAAAGTTATTCATGTAACATGAAAGATTTTAATGAAAATATCTAAGTCTGTAATGTCACTAAGTCTTAGTTAGGCGTTCATTACTGGCCAAGGCAACTTTTTTAAAGAACAACATTTAATTGGGACTGGCTTACAGGTTCGGAGGTTCAGTTCATTATCATCATGAGAGGAAGCATGGCAGCATCCAGGCAGTCATGGTGCTGAAGAAGGAGCTGAGAGCTCTATATCTTGATCTGAAGGTAGGCAGAAGGAAACTCACTTCCACAGACAGCCAGGAGGGCACTTTTTTGCACTGGGTAGAGCTTGAGCAAGGGATCTCAAACCCCACCCCTCAATGACATACTTCCTCCAACAAGGCCATGCCTCCTAGTAGTGCCACTTCCCATGGGCCAAGCACATTCAAACCACCACAGTCGCTTCACTCTTTGTTGCTCCTATGTTTGAGTTTCTATTTTTTATTCTCAGCTAAAGCTATACATAGGAAGCTATAGATGACCTGATAAAAGGGTTCATTCACTGGGAAGAGATAAACAGAATCGAATCCTTATCTGCAGTGATTCTCCATTCTGGATGTGATCACGTGATTATATTTCAAGGGCTCAGGTTCATTTCTGAAGCAGATATCATATTTAGTGGATTTGCTTTCAACCATCCCTAGGGTAAAGACAATAATCCTTCAGCTACCCTGATGGTGTCACAGCCAAGACTCTAACAGAAGAGTTTAGCCTGATACAATAGAGAACTGGGATAGCGTATAGAGGCTGCTGACCAGAGCTGAAGAGTTTATCACATGTTTGTGGGGGAGAATTTTCTAGGCTTATTCTATGGTGTCATAGAAGTGAGCTATTAGCTTATTTGTCCAACATAATTTTATTAAGTCACTAATTTGTAGAAATTTCTGTGCTAGATTCTGAGGTAACTTGAATTTGTCCCCCCTCACTGGAGAGGAGCACTCTAGTGAGAAGAATCTTGGAAGTCCTCACCCCGGCACCTTATCTTCCCATGACATGAAGGGGTTAATGTATCCTTTTCAGCATCTGTTGAGATTCCAGGACAAGTCAGGTGGTACAAAAAGGAGAGTTCAATCAGTGTTGGGCATTTATAGCACTGAGTAGGTCACTCTATAAGCCTCTCTTCCCTTTCCCCTCCATGGCCTATGGACGTGAATGGCAATTTAAGTGAGCCATAAAACATTGCTGGAGAATTCCTCCATGTGCAGAAAGAAGCAGCAAAGCACTGAGATGAATGGATGCAGGAGCTGTCAGAGCTAGGGAGAGATAGCACCTAATATTTATGAGACTGTTAAACCCCCATGTGCTCAGGACCTATGAATCTGGAGATGTGTCACCTAGTCATCTACTTGGGACTCTCTACCTGCATTTGTCAAAATCATGTTCCCTTCTGAGCATGGCTGGTGGGACAGAGCCAGACAGTTCTACCTGGGTGACATTTTCAGAACTCCCATTCCTACCTGAAAAGATGTCTTTCATTCATCACTAAAGATGGAGAGTTTCTCCCTTCTCCATTCTCTCCCTTCTTCATCCTATACCTACCTCCCTTCCTTCTTTCCTCCCTCCCTCCCTCCCTCCCTCCCTCCCTCCCTCCCTCCTTCTTTTCTCCTTCTCCCTTTAAAGATTTATTTTAAAAACATTTCTATTAATTCCTCTCACATATTACATTTTGATCATATTCATCTCCTCTCTGGTCCCCTCCCAAGGCCACTCCCCCAGTCTGTACCCAACCAAGTTTTATTTTTGTAACACATCAAGACCCATTAGTACTGCTCATATATGCTTGACCATTTATTTTAGCTAATTTTGTATTGTTCTGCTAAGATACCATGACTAAGGCAACTTATGAAGAAAGTATTTAATTTGGGGTCATGATTTCAGAGGGTAGAGTTCCAGAAGTACCAGAGTCCATGGTTACCATGACAAGGAGCATGGCAACAGGCAGGCAGGATTGTCACTGGAGCAGTAGCTAAGAATTTATATCTGATCCACCAGCATGAAGCAGAAAGGGAAGGGAAGAGGGAGAGGGGGCACTAATTAAGAATGACTTGGGTTTTTAAAAACCTCAAAACCTACTCCCAGTGACATACCTCCTCCAACACAGCCACACCTCCTAATCCTTTCCAAATAGTTCCATCATTTAAGGATCAAGTACTCAAATATATTAGTCTATGAGAATCATCCTTTTTCATACCACTATACTCTCTCCTGGAACATTATTGACCTACCATGGTTTAAACAAAATGAACTCTGCCCCTCATGGCTGTCAATTACCAATAGCTCCCCAGCTCATCGTGGAATATTATGCTCACCTTTCCATTTCATGATGATGTTTGGACTGTCTTGAGCTTGCATAGGTGTTCTGCATACGGTCACAAGTACTATGTATGTGCAACTGCCCTTTGTGTCTGGAAAATACTTTTCTTGTAGTCATCCATTGCCTTTGTTTCTTACAGTCTGTCTGGACCCCCCACTTCCTCAGTGATACCTGAGGGAAGAGGGAGCTATGGCATAAATATCCCATCTATGGCTGAATACTCAGAAGTCCCTTCTCTGCACCTTGACCAGTTGTGAATCTCTGTTAATCAACATCTACTACAAAAAGAAGCTTCTCATAACCTCTGAAGAGGTTTCAAGGGTCTGTCTGTCTACCCACAGGTCTGTAGTTCTGATAACTGTGCCATTTACAGGTTCTATTCTGTGGACTGAGCCTTAAATCAAAGCAGAATGTGTTTGTCTACTCCCATGACATTTGTACCACTATTGTATGAGTGTTCATACTTTGACAGACAGGTCATTACTGTAGTCCTATTTTTTAATTTGTGTGTGTGTGTGTGTGTGTGTGTGTGTGTGTGTGTGTGTGTGTGTTTTGTGTGTGCATGCACATATGCACACACACATGTTCACTGAGGCCAAAAGTTGTTGTGGGATCCTTGGAGCTGGTGTTACAGGTATTTGTGAGATGTCTAATGTGGGAGCTGGAATTCCAACTCTGAATGTCATAGAGCAGCAGAAAGTCTTACTGGGTCACCTCTCTAGGCCCCATTATCATCTTTTAAAATGTGTCTTACATTTACTTATTGCCTAAGTATGCCCCCACAGATGTTAAAATCTTACACATCACAAGGTCCCAACATGAACTTACAGGAAAGCAGCCACAGAAGAGGGTTTTATCTACCAACGTGTTGCTAAATTCAACTGGGAAAAGCAAAATAAGAGCTTATTTTCAGACCACATTCTAGACTCACTTTGACTGGCAGTCCTTTGGCCTTTGGCTAGCTATCAGTCTCTGAGTGAGGTTCCCTTCATTTTTCTCATCTACACAATGGGTTTGTGAATGGGTGTTTTAGGTATCTGTTTCACAATTAGCTCGGTTCTTTTTCTGTGCCTGAAGCTGTGCAGTGGATCAAGCACTTTCTGCTGCTTGTACATCAGTGGTCAGTGTTTAATGAGGTGGTGGGCTCTACAACAATTTTAAATGTGAAGAAGATTGTGAAAGAAAAGCACAGGGCTGGAGAGATGGCTCAGCTGTTAAGAACACTGTCTGCTCTTCCGAAGGTCCTGAGTTCAAATCACAGGAACCACATGGTAGCTCACAACTATCTGTAATGAGATCTGATGCCCTCTTTTGGGTTGTTTGAAGAAAGCTACAGTGTACTTACATATAATAAATAAATAAATCTTAAGAGACAAAGTAAGAGAAGCACAGCATGGGGCAGAAGGACGAGCAAGCAAACCCCCCTCCCCATTTATTCTGAAGAGTCTGGGAAACCTCATAGGAAACACTGATCTGGGGCAAGACACACACATAAACAATTATTCAATACTGAGAAGAAGCTTCCAGAGAACGCGTGCAAAAAGAGCGGGAGCCTGGGGGTAGAGCAGAACAATGTATACTATAGAAAGCTTAGTAGTCCTGGGAAATTAGCATGTCCATGAGGACCTGTGTAGATCTGTTACACAGACCCCATGAGAGGTACCTACCATGCACACAATCTCTAACCCACTATGGTGAAATGATTATGAAGTTCATTGTTGAGACACAGGGACAACTGAAACCTAGATAATAACTGCAGTAGGAATAAACTCTGGTCCACACTACTCTCTGATATTCTGGTCTCTAGAGGGACCATAGAGTGTGAGTCTGGGCATCAGCTATCTTCCTGTATTAATGCTATTTTTCTCTTCAATAACCCACTGACCAGGGCTTTAGGCCACACATAATTTCCTAGCTCTCCTCACTGAAGGGGCATCCTTGAGCTAAGGTTGGTCTCTGCCCTCCATCTTTGAGAGTGTAGACTCTGAGGCCAGTCTGACAGCCCCCTGCTCAGACCCCTCTGGATATTATGAATTATTAGAGATTATTAAACAGGAATTTTGAGTATCCATCTTGACAAGGGTAGAAATGAATCCATTGCTCAGATCTGTGCCGGAAGTGTAAGACATGGTTCTCAGAAGTTACATAAGCATTGTTATTTTGCTCTTTCTGATTTGTAATACTAAAGGAAAAATGCACAGGTATTTGGAATAGAGATGGGTGATCACTGTTCACTGTTATTATTTTTATAAGGTTCACATACTGAGTGTATTAGTGTTTTCAAGCCACATACGGCTATTATTGCATTTTTCTTCCTTGCTAGAACTCTTTAAAAATTCAAATACTATTGTGAGTTTCCCTCTATAGAACTAACTGGCCATAGGTTGGATTTGTCCTGTGAACTAGTTGACTACCTCTTAATGTGGAGTAAGGTTAGGTCTAAAGCATGGTGCCCAACCTGCCAACCTATTAATGTCAGTGTTGGTAAAGGTCACATGGTAGCTGTATTCCTAAGAGTCCATTTACAGAATGAAGTCTTTTCTCGGATTTTACCTATGTTCTGCTTTCAAGCTAATAAGTTATCTTGCCACAGTTTCATAAATGATGGAGAAATTTACAAAGACTCCCAGTTCCAGCCAAAGAACAAGCCAGAGTAAAGTATCTGACACTTATCTGGCAATCACCAATCCCAAAAGATAACATAGAAGGCTAGATGTCTGCACACATGCTAGACTGCATTAGGTAAGTGTACTGTAGAGAGGTGGCCAAGGCACTTGTAAATATAATTTAAGTCTAGGTCTTATTTCTGGGAGAATGGGCCTGGGAGGCAGAACTGGGATCTAACTACAACAGGACTATGTAAAATCCCTGTCACAAAGCCACAGGCATGCATGTCTTTCTTCTGGAAGAAAACTATGACAGTTAGTCTCTTACTTACAATAGAGGCAAAAATGATCCATGAAATGTTGCCTTTTACTAGACACGCAGTATGCACTTACATGAATACAGAAGCACATCAATTTTAAAGAAATAAGATACTTAAGAATGTATGTCTGGTGAAAGTGATTCTTTCTAAGTGTTCTGTATAATTTGTCACTTAAGGATAGATCTGTGGTGCGATCTTAAGACTAGAAGATTCCATGATAGCTGAACACCTAAACATGGGGTTCAGGATCCAAAAGCAAAGAAAGGGGATAAAAAAGAGAATGGTTAACTTGAGGGATTTTTGGGATAGTTAAGATTTAAAGTACAGTCAAAAGTAACAGGTAAGAAGTGACACAGCTTCTGGGACAGGCAGAAGCAACACAGCTTCTGGGACAGACCCTGTTTAGGGCTCCAGACATCCCGGCACCTTCCCCACCAGAGGAGAGGTGTCTGCCTGGGAGGGCTCTGACTGTCATAGCAGGTGAGGGAGCCATCTTGTGTCCCGGGTCCCTCAGAGACCAGTCTGTACAGGTGAGCACGCAGACTGCAGAGGCAACACATCTTCTGGGACAGGCCCTGTTTCAGGCCTTCATCTTCAGCCAGGAGGCAGGTCAGAATGCCAGACCTCTGTGCACCTTCCCTGGAAGAGGAGAGCTTGTCTGCAGAAAGTACTCTGACCACTGAGACTCAGGATAGATCTAGACTCCCAGGTCTGCAGACAGAGGCTAACAAAATCACAGGAGGAACAAGCTCCAGCCAGAGACAACTATAAAAACTAACACCAGAGATTACCAGCTGGTGAAAGGCAAACGTAAGAATCTTACTAACAGAAACCATGACCGCTCACCATCATCAGAACCCAGCACTCCCACCTCAGCCAGTCATGGTTACCCCAACACACCCGAAAAGCAAAATTCAGAATTAAAATCATATCTCATGATGCTGGTAGAGGACTTTAAGAAGGGCATTAATAACTCATTTAAAGAAATACAGGAGAACGCTGCTAAACAGGTAGAAGTCCTGAAAGAATTACAGGAGAACACTGCTAAACATGTAGAAGTCCTTAAAGAGGAAACACAAAAATCCCTTAAAGAATTACAGCAAAACACAACCAAACAGGTGATGGAATTGAACAAAGCCATCTAAGACCTAAAAAGGGAAGTATAAACAATAAAGAAAACCCAAAGTGAGACAACTCTGGAAATAGAAACCATAGGAAAGAAATCAGGAACCATAGATGCGAGCATCAGCAACAGAATACAAGAGATGGAAGAGAGAATATCAGGAGCAGAAGATTCCATAGAGAACATGGTCACAACAATCAAAGAAAATGCAAAATGCAAAAAGATCCTAACTCAAAACATACAGAAAATCTAGGACACAATGAGAAGACCAAACCTACGGATAATAGGAGTAGATGAGAATGAAGATTTTCAACTTAACGGGCCAGCAAATATCTTCAACAAAATTATAGAAGAAAACTTTCCAAACCTAAAGAAAGAGATGCCCATGAACATACAAGAAGCCTACACAGAACTCCAAATAGACTGGACCAGAAAAGAAATTCCTCCCGAAACATAATAGAACAATTTGTTGTTTTAGAGCAACAAATGCACTAAATAAAGATAGAGTATTAAAAGCAGTAAGGGAAAAAGGTCAAACAACATATAAAGGCAGGCCTTTTAGAATTACACCAGACTTCTCACCAGAGACTATGAATGCCAGAAGATCCTGGACAGATGTTATACAGACCCTAAGAGAACACAAATGCCAGCCCAGGCTACTATACCCAGCCAAACTCTCAATTACCATAGATGGAGAAACCAAAGTATTCCAAGATAAAACCAAATTCACACAATATCTTTCCACGAATCCATCCCTTCAAAGGATAATAAAGGGAAAACACAAGGACAGAAACTACACCCTAGAAAAAGCAAGAAAGTAATCCTTCAACAAACCTAAAAGAAAACAGCCTCAAGAACAGAATCCCAACTTTAATAACCAAATAACAGGAAGCAACAATTACTTTTCTTTGTTTGTATAAGGCAAAAGACACTGTCAATAAGACAAAAAGACCACCAACAGATTGGGAAAGGATCTTTACCAACCCTAAATCTGATAGGGAACTAATATCCAATATATATAAACAGCTCAAGAAGCTGAACTCCAGAAATTCAAATAACACCATTAAAAAATGGGGCTCAGAGCTGAACAAAGAATTCTCACCTGAGGAAAACCAAAGGGCTGAGAAGCACTTGAAAAAAATGTTCAACATCCTTAATCATTAGGGAAATGCAAATCAAAACAACATTGAGATTCCACCTAACACCAGTCAGAATGGCTGAGATCAAAAATTCAGGTGACAGCAGATGCTGGTGAGGATGTGGAGAAAGAGGAACACTCCTCCATTGCTGGTGGGATTGCAAGCTTGTACAACCACTCTGGAAGTCAGTCTGGCGGTTCCTCAGAAAATTGGACATAGTACTACCAGGGGATCCCGAAATACCTCTCCTAGGCATATATCCAGAAGATGTTCCAACTGGTAAGAAGGACACATGCTCCACTATGTTCATAGCAGCCTTATTTATAATAGCCAGAAGCTGGAAAGAACCCAGATGCCCCTCAACAGAGGAATGGATACAGAAAATGTGGTACATTTACACAATGGAATATTACTTAGCTATTAAAAACAATGAATTCATGAAATTTTTGGGTAGATGGATGTATCTGGAGGATATCATCCTTAGTGAGGTAACCCAATCACAAAAGAAGTCACTAGGTATGCACTCACTGATAAGTGGATATTAGCCCAGAAGCTTAGAATACCCAAGATACAATTTGCAAAACACAAGAAAATCAAGAAGAAGGAAGACCAACGTGTGGATTCTTCATTCCTCCTTAGAATAGGGAACAAAATATACGTGGAAGGAGTTACAGAGACAAAGTTTGGAGCTGTGATGAAAGGATGGACCATCCAGAGACTACCCCACCCAGGAATCCATCCCATAATCAGCCACCAAACCCAGACACTATCGTATATGCCAGCAAGATTTTGCTGAAGGAACCCTGATATAGCTGTCTCATGTGAGGCTATGCCAGTGCCTGGCAAATATAGAAGTGGATGCTCACAGTCAGCTATTGGATGGAACACAGGGCCCCCAATGGAGGAGCTAGAGAAAGTGCCCAAGGAGCTGAAAAGGTCTGCAACCCTATAGGTGGAACAACAATATGAAGTAACCAGTACTTCCAGAGCTCGTGTCTCTAGCTGCATATGTAGCAGAAGATGGCCTAGTCGGCCATCATTGGAAAGAGAGGCCCCTAGATCTTGCAAACTTTATATGCCTCAGTACAGGGAAATGCCAGAGCCAAGAAGTGGGAGTGGGTGGGTAGGGGAGCAGGGCGGGGGAAGGATATAGGGAACTTTCAGGATAGCATTTGAAATGTAAATAAAGAAAATATCTAATAATTTTTTTAAACAGGTAACAGGTAAAGGGACACTAAATGACCATGCCTACAATAGGCAGCCATTTTTCCTTCCCTTGAGCCCGATGTCATACATAGTTTGGAAGGATTCATATGAAAAAGAAAACAAGAAACAGGGAAATGCTTTAATATTGTCCATGAATACTAGAGCAAGACTGGAGGGACAGCCAGCTATACTAGCAGATGATTTGAAGGGGGACACTTGAAGCTAATTGGGGTCAAGAGCAGAAATTAACAATCCAAAAATAGAAAGGTAATTTCATGCATTACATATATATATAAATGTTATATATTATATATGATTATATAATATTATTTATAATTTATATATAATATATAAATATATATAGAAAAATATTTCTGTATATTTGTATTATATGTGTATGTAATATATATAATGTATTATAATATGTATAATGTATTATGTATGTAATACATATACAGAGACATGTATTGTCTATATATAGACATGTATTGCGTATATATACACATATACAGTCTATATATAGACTATATAAACAATTTATGTAATATATAAAACTACATGTATAAAACTATATATATAACTATATGGATAGATAGATAGATAGATAGATAGATAGATAGATAGATAGATTTAAACTGCAGCCTAGAGAGCATCACTAGTTTTACCTGTGTTGGTCAGCTTTGTTACTGTGAAAAAAACCTGAAATGAATCAACTTACACAATGAAAAGATTTATTTTAACTGACTGTTTGGAGGTTTTAGTTGATAAACAACCAGTCCCATTATCTTGGGCCTAGGGTGTTAGAGTGCATCCATGAATGGAGGAGACACATGAGATAAAGAGACAAAAAGAGACCAGAGTACCTCTCTCTTCCTTGAGAGAAAGTCCTCTGAACTAAAATCCTTCCTATCTCTTTTTTTAAATATTTTTATTAGGTATTTTCCTCATTTACATTTCCAATGCTATCCCAAAAGTCTCCCATACCCTCCCCCCACCATTCCCCTACCCACCCACTCCCACTTTTTGGCCTTGGCATTCCCCTGTACTGGGGCATATAAAGTTAGCAAGTCCAATGGGCCTCTCTTTCCAGTGATGGCCGACTAGGCCATCTTTTGATACATATGCAGCTAGAGTCAAGAGCTCCGGGGTACTGGTTAGTTCATAATGTGGTTCCACCTATAGGGTTGCAGATCCCTTTAGCTCCTTGGGTACTTTCTCTAGCTCCTACATTGGGGGCCCTGTGATCCATCCAATAGCTGACTGTGAGCATCCACTTCTGTGTTTGCTAGGCACCTGGCTTAGTCTCACAAGAGACATCTATATCTGGGTCCTTTCAGCAAAATCTTGCTAGTGTATGCAATGGTGTCAGCGTTTGGAAGCTGATTATGGGATGGATCCCCGGATATGGCAGTCTCTAGATGGTCCATCCTTTCATCACAGCTCCAAACTTTGTCTCTGTAACTCCTTCCATGGGTGTTTTATTCCCAATTCTAAGAAGGGGCAAAGTGTCCACACTTTGGTCTTTGTTCTCCTTGAGTTTCATGTGTTTAGCAAATTGCATCTCATATCTTGGGTAGCCTAAGTTTCTGGGCTAATATCCACTTATCAATGAGTACATATTGTGTGAGTTCCTTTGTGATTGGGTTACCTCACTCAGGATGATGCCCTCCAGATCCATCCATTTGGCTAGGAATTTCATAAATTCATTCTTTTTAATAGCTGAGTAGTACTCCATTGTGTAAATGTACCACATTTTCTGTATCCATTCCTCTGTTGAGGGGCATCTGGGTTCTTTCCAGCTTCTGGCTATTATAAATAAGGCTGCTATGAACATAGTGGAGCATGTGTCCTTCTTACCAGTTGGGGCATCTTCTGGATATATGCTCAGGAGAGGTATTGTGTGATCCCCTGGTAGTACTATGTCCAATTTTCTGAGGAACCACCAGACTGATTTCCAGAGTGGTTGTACAAGCTTGCAATCCCACCAACAATGGAGGAGTGTTCCTCTTTCTCCAAATCCTCACCAGCATCTGCTTTCACCTGAATTTTTGATCTTAGCCATTCTGACTGGTGTGAGGTGGAATCTCAGGATTGTTTTGATTTGCATTTCCCTGATGATTAAGGATGTTGAACACCTTTTCAGGTGCTTCCCTGCCATTCGGTATTCCTCAGGTGAGAATTCTTTGTTCAGCTCTGAGCCCCATTTTTAATGGGGTTATTTGATTTTCTGGAGTCCACCTTCTTGAGTTCTTCATATATATAGGATATTAGTCCCCTATCTGATTTAGGGTTGGTAAAGATCCTTTACCAATCTGTTGGTTGTCTTTTTGTCTTATTGACGGTGTCTTTTGCCTTGCAGAAGCTTTGCAACTTTTTAGATGCGGAGAAAGCATTTGACAAAATCCAACACCCATTCATGATAAAAGTCTTGGAAAGATCAGGAATTCAAGGCCCATACCTAACCATGATAAAAGCAATATACAGCAAACCAGTAGCCAAATTCAAAGTAAATGGTGAGAAGCTGGAAGCAATCCCACTAAAATCAGGGACTAGACAAGGCTGTCCACTCTCTCCCTACCTATTCAACATTGTACTGAAGTCCTAGCCAGAGCAATTAGACAACAAAAGGAGATCAAGGGGGATACAAATTGGAAAGGAAGAAGTCAAAATATCACTTTTTGCAGATGATATTATAGTATATATAAGTGACCCTAAAAATTCCACCAGAGAACTCCTAAACCTGATAAACAGCTTCAGTGAAGTGGCTGGATATAAAATTAACTCAAACAAGTCAATGGCCTTTCTGTACACAAAGGATAAACAGGCTGAGAAAGAAATTAGGGAAACAACACCCTTCACAATAGTCACAAATAATATAAAATACCTTGGCGTGACTCTAACTAAGGAAGTGAAAGATCTGTATGACAAGAACTTCAAGTCTCTGAAGAAAGAAATTAAAGAAGATCTCAGAAGATAGAAAGATCTCCCATGCTCATGGATTGGCAGGATCAACATTGTAAAAATGGCTATCTTGCCAAAAGCAATCTACAGATTCAGTGCAATTCCCATCAAAATTCCAACTCAATTCTTCAACGAATTAGAAGGAGCAATTTGCAAATTCATCTGGAATAAAAAACCTAGGATAGCAAAAACTCTTCTCAAGGATAAAAGAACCTCTGGTGGAATCACCATGCCTGACTTAAAGCTTTACTACAGAGCAATTGTGATAAAAACTGCATGGTACTGGAATAGTGACAGACAAGTAGAATAGAATTGAAGACCCAGAAATGAACCCACACACCTATGGTCACTTGATCTTAGACAAGGGAACTAAAACCATCCAGTGGAAGAAAGACAGCATTTCAAGAAATGGTGCTGTCACAACTGGTGGTTATCATGTAGAAAATGTGAATCGATCCATTCCTATCTCCTTGTACTAAGGTCAAATCTAAGTGGATCAAGGAACTCCACATAAAACCAGAGACACTGAAACTTATAGAGGAGAAAGTGGGGAAAAGCCTCGAAGATGGATACAGGGGGAAAATTCCTGAATAGAACAGCAATGGCTTGTGCTGTAAGGTCGAGAATCAATAAATGGGACCTTCCTTTCTCTTAAAGTGACCATTACTTTCCAGTGGTTCCAGATGGAAAACAAGATTTGGAAGACAGCCAGTATCTAATGATGACATCACTTTAATGACTCCTTTGCAGGTGGGGTCTTCATCTGATTCTTCTTTAGTCATCATTGCTAGGTGTGTTTTATGATGTCCGGGCACAGGGCATCTACACAGAAGTTCTGAAGATCAATGCCATTTGAAGTTTTGCCCATCCAGTTTCCCACTTAACATTTCACATTTTGATGGTACTTAGTCTTCACTTTGTGAGCTCTCTCTCTCTCTCTCTCTCTCTCTTTGTTTTTTTTTTATTACTAACTCTGTATTTCAGAAAAATCCTAAACACTCATTCACAGACAGCTTACAAACAGAAACAACCTCTTCTTAAACTCTAAGAAGTGAAACTGTGTTGATAGTAAGTGAAGCTAAATGTAATATCTATTCTGTGTTAGTAACGTTATTTCCTACAATTATAATAAATGGTTAACACAAAAGAAATTGTTAATAGAAACCTATCTATTGGTAAGTGTGGTATAAATTATTCCTCTTTCCTTACCTCAGGAAGAATTTGTGCACTCAGAATAGTTGTAATGGCTAGTTTTGTGTCAACTTGACACAGCTGGAGTTATCACAGAGAAAGGAGCTTCAGTTGAGGAAATGTCTCCATGAGATCCAACTGTAAGGCATTTTCTTAATTAGTGATCAAGGGGGAAAGGTCCCCTTGTGGGTGGTTCCATCTCTGGGCTGGTAGTCTTGGTTCTATAAGAGAGCAGGTTGAGCAAGCCAGGGGAAACAAGCCAGTAAGGAACATCCCTCCATGGCCTCTGCATCAGCTCCTGCTTTCTGACCTGCTTGAGTTCCAGTCCTGACTTCCTTGGTGATGAATAGCAGTATGGAAGTATAAGCTGAATAAACCCTTTCCTCCCCAACTTGCTTCTTGGTCATGATGTTTGTGCAGGAATAGAAACCCTACCTAAGACAATAGTCTAAGTCAAAGAAACAAAATTGTGTGACCTTTGGCATGTAGACTGTAGAACTGAGACACCTAGCTTTAGACCTTGATGCAGAATATACTACCACTGAGAGTTAAGTTATTTATCTGTTCCAAATGCATTATTGGAAGGATGATTTAAAGTCCTGATTAGAAAAAGTTCAAGAGTCTGGCTGATACATGAGAACCACTGAAAATCTTAAAATGTTTAATTACATGCTTCAAGAACCACAATAGAAAGTTAAATTGAAAAGCAAAAAATAAAATGGTTGTGGATCAAAAGTCTTTGAAACTTCAATTTGTAGAAACCTCTGATGAGGTCATCTTCCACACAGAAGTCATACTACTTATGACAACCAGCTAGACTAAGGCAGAAATCCCATTGTAATCAGGGCCTATTTGAAGCTAAAGACTGTCCTAAACATCTACTGCTAGTTTAGCCTCCAATTGAGCTATGGTTCCCAAGATTCCCAAATTATAACTAGTGACAATTTTAGGATCAATCTTTCTTGATATGTGTGTGTATATATATAATCTATCTATTACCTATATGTCTGTCTATCTACCTATCTGCCTCTCTATCAACTATCTATCACCTATTTATCTATTGTCTATCATGTATCTATTGTTTGTTTATCTATCAAACATCTATTACTTATCTATCTATCTATAATCTATCTACCTATTGCCTATCTATTGTCTATCTATTGCCTGTCCCTCTATTTATGTCTAACATCTATCTATTATATATGTATCTATATATGTATCTATCCATCAATCATTTATCTCTCTCTATATATATATATATAGAGAGAGAAAATCTATCACCCATCTATCTATTGTCTGTCTGTATGTCTGTCTATTTATCTATCATCTATCTATCTCTTTATAATCTATCGACTGTCTGTCTATCATCTATCTATTGTCTGTCTATTTATATGTCTATCATATTGTCTATCTATCAATCATCTATTACCTATCTATCTCTATCATCTGTCTATCATTTATCTATATATTGTCCACCTATCTATCTATCTATCTATCTATCTATCTCTCTATCACCTCTATCTAGTATATATTAAATACATCTTCAATTGCTTTTCAGTTCCTCTCCCAGACCTCCTGCAAAGCCTTGTTTTTTTCTGGCTGATAAACAACGCCAGCAAACATGGAGAATATACCACCTTCTATTGTTTTTCTTAAAGATGATATTTCATTTTGTCTGGGGAGCAGAACTGACACTGGACTCTGCCAGGAGATCTTCCCCCTTGTTTCCTTGGCTTATCCCCATCACTGATGCTGTCCAATAGTGCTATCTGCAGCCATGAAAAATATTCTAGATTATTGCTAACCAATCAGGTATCTGTTAGCCATAGGCAGCTATTGAGCACTTGAAGTGTGGGAAAGGCAGTGGAGGAAAGAAATACATTTCTGATTGTGGTTTAGTCTAGCTGAATTGCTACCAAGGAAGAGTGGCCTTCCAGATCTTCAATTCAGGTTTTGGTAAAGCTTTTTGTAATCTCTGTCCAAAATAAGTATGGTTTTGAAGGATTGGGTCCTTTGGAAGGGTGATCCTAGGTGATTGCCAAAGGCCTCACACCTGGAAATGCCAGTGCTGGTGGCATTGTCCTAAACAGAAAGATTGTTATCAGGTAAACAAGCTGGGTTTCTGCTTGCAGGAAGACAGAACTCCTAAAGCTGATCCCTTTACCAGGAACCACCCTTAGCCCTCTCCCCGAGGTCAACTACCTCAGTCTAGGACACGTGGTTCCCTAGATCAGCTCAGAGCCTCACCAGAGGGCTCCGCTACCCTTCCACTCCTGACTCCCTACTCCTCACTCCACTCCAGTTCCTGCCAAGAGATAGCCTTGGCAGTTTGATCTCCAATAAATCTCTCTACTGGTAGTGATCTAGTTCAGTAGTTTCTCTGCTATAATTTTCAGTGGTCAAGGGTATATCTATAGTTCAGCTCTCCTTGTCCAGGAAGGAGCTTGATAAGTCGGAGACCCCATGCCTAGGGAGCAGTGGAAGCTGTATTTCTCTACCTTCAGGGCCTTCCCTTCCCCCATTCACTTCCAGTCTTAGGAATCATTTATTTGACATTTTTAAATCTTTATGCTACCTATCATTGCTCTTCTTTTAGTAGGACAATTATTTCTGGCACCAGTACTTTCATAAAACCACAAAGGAAATATCAAACCATACAAGGGATGCAGGAGTCACAGTATCTAGCTCATGAACCTTCTTCCTTTCACTCCCAGAGCATCTTCAGGAAGGTTGGAGAGCCCCAGTTTAAACGTACATCTTTTAGTCCATTGAAGCCTCAGAAAGTTACAACGTTCTATCTATGGGGTACTGACTTTCCTTCAACAAATAGGGTCAGAGTTTGTATCTTTCTACTTCCAGTTCAGTTTTCTTCATTGTGTTACTTTTCAGCTTCAAATGGTCTTCTTGGGTGGGCGAGATGGCTCAGTCAGTACAATGCTTACTGAACAGCATGGGGACGTGAGCTCAGTGTGGCAGCTAAAGTTAGGTCTTAAGTTTAAATGACTGTGCTTGAGAGATCCATAAAACACAACTGCTTCTAACCTATAAGCTCCACTTGCCCAAGGACAGATAACTCCCTGGAATTCTGGGGGCTGTTGCTCATATAAGATAAAAAGCCTTGTGTTTTCACTTCTGGAAACAAGCAAGTTTGCTCCAACCGCACGGGATGTGCTCGATCCCCTTACTTCTGAGGTCAGAAGATTCTGAGTAACAGAGCACTCAAATCCCCGCATCTCAAAGCCGAGATGCAGATTAGGGAATACCTAGAAAGGAACTGACTTCGTGCAGTTGTAGATTATTGGAAAGTGTAAGGCAGGAGGTATGTAGGCAGGAAGTGCACTGGGATGTGTGTTTGCACCTGAATGGATGAAGGTGGGAAGAGTGTAGTCTGTGGAGTTTGCCTCTATAAGCTTTTGACAAATGTAACTTGGTGCCATTCTCTGAAAATATCAAGTATGGACCTACCCCGTGTCTGTCATCGCCCTGGTCAGTATTTAATAAAGATTGCTTGAAATTTGACTCAAATATTGTGGTAGTGGTCATATTCTTCCCTAGTGGGATTAATAACATATCTCTAGTATTCACATTTAAAAAAAAAAAGAACATTAACAAAACACAAATACATGTTTTGTGTTGTGATCCTAGTTCTGGGGAGGAGATGGGGGAATCCCTGGAGCTCTCTGGACAGCTAGTCTAACAGAATTTGTCAACTCCAGATTCGGCAAGAGATACTGTCTCAAGAAAATAAGATGGAGGATGATCCAGAAAGACCCAACATCAACCTTTGGCCTCCACTCATAGGTATGTGCCACCATGTCATGTCCAGCTCTTCCCTTACAGCAATACTCTCTGCTTCTTTCAATACTATTTGTTACTTGGAACCAGTCTGGGATTTCTGATGTGGTTTTAAATGTATAGCTGTTAAAATCAAGATCAATAAAATACAGCTGCATGTTTGTCCTAGTGATAAATAGTAGCGACCAGTTCTTGAGTTACAATCCAGTGCCCAGCTCTGCTCTGCAGTTGCTAAGCCTTTGGACTTGCAAGAAGGGAAACTGAGGTCATGGGAATGGTTGCAAGGTTTTCTGGGAATGCAGACCAGCGGCAGAGCTGTTTGAACTCGGGCTGTGTGTTTGCGCACTCCCTTCCTAAAGTCCTCATGAAATGAGCCTTTTAGGAAATACAACCAGTGATGATCTAGGGACAGGAGACAATGTCCTATTGGCAATAGTTTCACAGTCTGTAAAGGGTGGTGGGAAAAGCTCTTAGTATTCTGTGCCAGTTCTCATTCTATTTTTGCTTGGGGTCTTCATCAGCTTGCAGCACAGAAGAGCAAGAGGAGCAGAAAGCAACCATAAATTAATTGATAAGTAAATAAACAAACAAAAGTTAAAGCCAAACCTAAAGTAATGCCTGTTCAATTGGTTGCAGCTGCCATTAATTTCAATAAATATCCAATTAAATTTGTTGACAGGCAGCTCATAAATCCTGGAGAAAAATGGATCACTTCAAAGAACCTGGGACCTTTGGAGGATGAGGAATGCAATCTTTCAATGTATTCATGTTTAATATTGATTTTAATTTTCCAAATATGCCCCAGACAATTCAGAGAACCTACGGTATTTGGTTTGCAGGTTGCCTTTCCTTTCAGGCCTTGACAAACGCAAAGCTAGAGTTGATCAGAATGCACGTATGTTCCAGCATCTGGGAAGAAGCCTGCTCAGCCAGTCTTCCAGCATCCTGAATACCTTATCTGATGGGTGGTGTAGGCGGCTGAAGTCAATACTCAGAGATGGGCTTTATGACTAAGATCAAAGTAGGTCTACAGGAATCGAGAAGGAAAATGTTACCACCACTCAAGAGCAAAGAAAGTTGAATTTGTTCTGCCAAACACCTAGCACACAGTGTGGCTGAGCTGGTAGACAGAGGAAGGATGCAGACTCAGTTACTCCCACTGGGTTTTCGCTTTAGTTACCGACCTTTCCACAATACATGTGGGGAATCCCCATCCCCACCCCCACCTGCAGATACTTTACTAACAAAATCTGCCATGGACAGCAGCTGGGTGACTTTGAATTCAGCTGGACATCTACTTGGAGACAGTATAATGGCTCACCAGCTGAAGGCCCTGCCCTACCATCCCACCCCACATCTGAAGACAACGGGCAATCACAGTGATAGCTTGGGCTCCTAAATGAATACATTAGGGGCCCTGTGTGCCTCTCTCTGCTCTTATTTCCTACAACTAGGGACGATCCTTTGCTTCTATTTTCTAATTTCCTCTTAAGGATATGGACCAGCACCCAGATGCAGGAGATGCACAGAACAAGGCATTGTGGGAGAGGTGAGCTAGCCACCCTCAGGAGTCTCCACCTGTCCAACTACCCAGAAGCTTACCCACACCAGGCCCCTCTGGGTTCTTATAGCTGTCTCATTATGTAAGAGTGACTGACCAAATTATCAGCCACTGTGACCAACCTTCAGCCTCTGCTCTCCTTAGAGTGGGGGTGGGAGGGCTTATCTTAGACTCTAGGGACAACCCCCCCCCCCATCCTAAAGCTATGTGGAATGCAGCAGTCAACCGTGATTTTATTATCATGGAAAACACATTCTTATCACTTTGGAGAGTCAAAGGATTTTAGGAACTGTGTGCTCAGAGGCAGAGACCAAATATATATATCCTACAGTATCTCATAAACTGAGGCCAGGAAATAGAGGATCCTTATATGTTTTAATAAGAAGTTCTATGCATTCATGCCCACCCTAAAAGGTGAGTCTGTTCAGATTAGCTGAGGGATGCTTGGTTTATTAATTATCATCTCTTGCTGTTCCTGTGAATTTTTTGTTTGTTTTCTAAAATTGTACCAGAAGATCAAGACCTCAAGGTGCATGAACTGAATGTAATCACAGTTTTAAATTTCACCACCAGCATCCAAATATAAGAAGCAGCTGCATAAATCCAGTCAGCTTTGAGACCTGTAGATATAACAAGCCAGCCATTTCTCCTGTACAAGTCAGGCTAAATTGGGGCCTAATTCACTACAACTCCACGGAACTATTTCACCAGGAGAACATTTCGCTCTAATTATTTTCATGTGGTCACTTTGACTTTTCAAAACACAATTCGGAACACAGAACAAACCACCACTGGTAAAGGAGACCATTTGCTCGCCCTGCTTTATCCCCAGAGACCCTGCAAGACATTGTTTGTGTAAAGAAAAACTGGACATTTTTCTTTATACTTCATTAAAAATATTGTCACTTTGCTTTTAGCCCCCATTGAAGGGGTTGTGGGATGTAGAGTCTTTAAACAATATCTCCCAGAATCCTTTTGGGTAAATTCTACCAGTGGGAGCCTTTGGATGGGGCTGGATCCAGACACTGCTTCACTATGGCTGCGGTAGACAAATGAAGGAGGCCAGATATGCGGGAGGCTTAAGGCCGATACAGAGCTATTTACAGATACATTTCCAGAAAGCCATCTATGACCAACTGGCTTTGATGTGACAGCAACCTGTACTACTGACTTTTGGTGCCTCCATGTGTCATCCTAAGAGCCTCCTCACCGGGAGCACAGAACACCAAGACACTGGCAACCACGCCCTGCAGTCTCAGCTCTTCTGTCTATCCCTTGTCCTGTACAAAACTCACTTCCATGTCTCCCCACCCACCCCCCACTAAATAGGCTCAGTTTTTCTCACCAATCCCCAGTATTGGGGCCCTGAGTTCTCACTATTTGAAGTGAAATTCAAGGTGCCACCATGCTTTAGAAGGAATCACTCAGTGCCTATAAAATGGGCTACCAAGATATTTTTGTTTTGGATGAGTAAATTATGACAAGATTAGCAGTGAATCAGGAACACATTTCTTCCATATGAAGAATTAAAAATAGACATTAGTCTTCATATAGGAGGAGAATAATATAGCAAGTTTTGCTGGATCTTTGCCAAGACTCAAAACCCATTAGCTCATCCAGAATTGCCGTTTTTCTTTTGCTGTGATATTGTTTGACATTGTCCGAAGATCTCAGGGCTGAGGTTACTTTATGGCACAGAATAGCAGTGTGGTGTTTGTTGAATGACTAAAGTTATGAATGTATTAGTGAAAGTGTTAAAAGTGACAAAACGTGGGGAGTGTGTATGTGTGTGTGTGTGCACATGTCTGTGTGTGCACATATGTGTGAAGTTGAGTTTGCCCATGCATGCATATGTGGAGGGCACAAATTGACACGGAATGTCTTTGTCCATTTCTCTCCACTCTTTTGGAGCTCAAAGGTTTTGGGCTAGGCTGCCTGGCTCAAAAGCTACCACAAGCCTTCTGTCTCTGCCCCTCTTGCACTAGGATTAAAGCCATGAGCATGGGTGCTGGGGACCAGAACTCACATCCTCATGAGTGAGTGGAACTCACATCCGCTTTCCCCACTTAACCTTCACCCCTGTCTGACAAAAACATTTTAAAACACCTCTAGTTTTGTCAAGTTTAGTTTCCCTTGTCTTTTCTGCTTGGAGAATTCTAGAGATACCTAACCAGCCTTGGAGATTGGCTATAAATTTTTCCTCTATATAGAAAAGATTACTTTATTTCTATTCCCACATCTTTTCTGTTAGTCCTTTGCTCACTCATTTATAAAATGCATACATTGAATACCAGTGATGTGACAGGTGAAGGGTGTAAACTGATGGGCACGTCGGCCCCTTCCACAGGACTAGTAAGCTGCAATGTGCCCAGTGCAACAGAACAGAGCCCGCAATGGAATGCAGTGCAGGAAGGCCCCAGCATCTCCTCTCTGATGTTCGTGAAGTCAGAGAGACCTTAGAACACAGCATCTGTTTTCACATTTAGAAACATAATCTGCTGGCATCATGCACGTTTAAACCCCCGGGTTTTCTGAGGCAGCGTTCTGAAGCCACACACATCGGTTTTCCCACAGTGAAGTGTGTTACTGTCCTCCACAAGTGGAAGAAGATTGCACTGCATTGAACATTATCAAAGGATTTTGATTTCCAGAGACTGGGGAGAGGTGGGATCTTCTGTTTCAGAATAGATGCTTGGTGTCTCACATGCGGAGCCTAAGTGCCCTAGTTTGCATTGCACGTGTGCTGCACATCAGACCAACATTTCTGAGTTGTCCTGCTTCCTCTGTTCCATCTACCTGTTTGTCTGCTGCTGCTTTTGTCCTGATTTCTCCATAGCCTTGTAACTCTGTGTATAGATTAAGGTTTCAATAAATGTTTGTTGAATGAGTCACAAACAAACATATATAGTTAAGATCTATGTAGATCACTATAATGCAGTACAAGGATTACAAAGAAAGGCAAGTTGCTTTGATGCTATGTGTGTGTGTGTGTGTGCATGTCTGAATCTGTGTGTGTGTGTTTGTGTGTGTGTATATATGTGTGTTCATGTATGTTAGTGTGTGTGTGTGTGTGCCCATTATGGATGTAGAACAAAGTCTATCCCGAGTTCAAAAGCTAAGAAGGAGCTTAGCAGGCCAGGGAAAGATGCTCCTGAAGGAACAGAATGATGTGGGATCATGGATATCATTCTTTCTTGGTGTTTGAGACAGGGTCTTTCATTGGCCAGGAACTTGCCAAGTAGGCTAGGCTGGGTGGACTCTGCCTGTCTCTGCCTCCTTGATCCAAGGATCATAAGCATGTGCCAACACCTTGCTTTCTCACATGAGTTCTGGGGAATCCAACCTCAGATCCTCATGCCTTGCAAACACTTTACCCACACAACCATCTCTCGAGCCCCCAGTAACTTTATGAGCTGTAAGCAGGCAGCCTCCAATGCAGGCTAATATGGCCACTAACAAGCTGAGCAGCCTTTCCTAACCATGAGCTTCGGCTCAGACCCAACACTGCACCAAAACCTCGCCTGCCTTCCTTCTGCCAAGAATAACCCAGTCTCGCAGCGGCAAGCTCTGAGAAGGTCTTGTTCTTTAGTGTTCCATGGTTAAGAGTCCTAATTAACTGTCTGCAGTGTAGATTCCCCCTCGTCGCCTCTGCAGCTTCTCAGCCAGGGCTACAGGGTTCATTTTTCCCATCTAGCGCCCTGGAAGGGGGTGGGGGTGCCAGTTCTAGTGTGCACACACCTGCAAACATACTCAGCTCTAGGCAGCCTTTGCTTTCTTCATCAGCAGAATTAAGCAGCAATAACACTGGCTGATGTTACTTTCAGTGTTGGAACCCAGGCTAATGATAAGTCTGTCTTATACCAACTGTAATGTCAAGAAAACCCTGACGCCTCTTGGATGGCTTTCCTTTGTGTGCAGTGCCAAGAGAAAAGGAAGAGGCCTCTATCTCATTGGAATGCAGTCAGGATGACCCACGTGGAGAGTCTGGCTTGTGCTGCGTGTTTCTTGGTGCGAGACACTTTCTGCAGTACACTGGCCCTCTCCCTTGTGTATCAGTGTTGACTGCGTGGCTCTCGATGCTTATCTCATTCCGTTGAATTGACACATGAGCCAAATGAAAGAGGGACAACAATTTGATGGATAAAATAAGTAATTTGGGTCTTGGCTTCTATTTCAGAGTATAAAACATTCTAGGAAGCCGATCTGATATAAGTGAGATAAATCATCTTGGCCTTTCAGTCGCCGAGACTGCAAGAAGTTCCTTATAAAATACCTACACTCAAGAGATTGTTTTTCTCCAGCTGCATGAATGGACCCAGACAGTGACTTGTCAAGCCCCAGCCTTATGGTCCTCTGAGCCTTCCGTGGCTACACTTCTTCAGCTGACACGAGTCACTCTTGTGATGTCTTCCAGGGGATGGAACCCCCTTAGCAACCTAGGGAGGATCCACAGTGACTCTCCTGGAAAGGACCCCTTTTCTCTCCATTCCTAGTCATAGAAATATTTTGAAATCAGAATTGAGGTCCCCCCCCAGAATCCCCTTGTTAGTTATCTTTTTCTTGCTATGATGACAAAATACCAGATAAAAGCAATCTGAGAAAGAAGGGATTTTGGCAATTTGGGAGTACAGTCCCATATGGCACAGAAGGCTTAGCCTCCGAGTGTGAGGCGGCTGGTGGCATTGTGGCCCCTGTCAGGAGGCGGAGAGAGGAATGCTGGGGGTCTGCTCAGTTTTTCCTTTCTCTGCAGCCTGAGTTCTCCACCCCTGAAATGAAGCTGGCTGCGTTTAGAGGCGGTCTTCCCACCTCAATTAACTGCATCTAGAAACCCAGAGAACACCAGAGACTGGTCTCCTAGGAGATTCTCAATCCTGGCAAATTGACTGTCCATATTAACTATTACAATCCCTTTCAAATCCATACAAGTTTATTAGAGTGTCTTTGTGTAACAAGGAATCTGAATACATAAAATATTGTGCAGGGAAAAAAAAACATGCTCACAGCTTTATGTATTCTGGTAACAAAGGGGCTTCTCTTTGCCTACCCAGTATAATCCATTCCTTCCATATAGTAAGAACTGCAAAATTAAAATAGGTATTCTAAGCCCAAGCATGATGGCTTACTCCTGTCATTCCAGAACCTGAGAGACAGTGACAGGACAAAGCTTGTAAGTTCAAGGCTAGCCTGGGCTACGTAGTGTGGCCCTTTTCAAAATAAACAGATAAACAAGCTTATTTTATGCACTATATTAAGAGTTTTACATACAGTACTGGATTTAATATGGTCACCCGGCGATGAACAAATTCTTGCTAGCTCCAACAGAAACTTGAATGTTAAAGAAGTAATTAGCTGACCTGAGGTTAGTAAGTCGCTGAGAAGGGGTTCAGGCTCATGTCTGACTCAGAACCCCATACTGTTAACCTCCACGCCATGCTTCCTTTAACTACAGAGACTTAAGCAGAAGTGATTTGCATTTAAACACCCTGGCTCATTAGCATCCGTAATTGGATTTGCTTGCATATATATTATGGCAGTTAACAGAATTGGAAACCTCACTTGAAGCCCAACCATACAAACTGCATCTCTCCATACATTGCTGTGCTTTGGACAAACACGGCCCCTCCTGGTTTTCCCCTGCTGTCAAATCATAGTCAACCTGAGAAACTGGTGTGGCCCTTAAGAGTGTGAAGATCTTTCTCAGTAGCAGGACCAAGCATTCAAGTCTACAGCAGTGGACAGCTGGGCATTATTAGACTCAGTTCAGTTCTGATGCTCTGTAGCTACCTGTTGAGGGCCCAGTCCTGGGGACACCTGCTCCTGCCAGGCTTGGATTGCTGTCACAAACACTAGCTCTCTCTCTCTCTCTCTCTCTCTCTCTCTCTCTCTCTCTCTCTCTCTCTGTGTGTGTGTGTGTGTGTGTGTGTGTACACACATTTGTGTGGCTCTAATAAGGTTCTCTCAAGCCCCTTTTAGGACTTATTCACTCAAGCAGCTCACAGAACCCAGGGAAATAAATACTTCTATTTTCTGATGTAGATAGATAGATAGATAGATAGATAGATAGATAGATAGATATAGAGGTAGAGATAGAGAGATATAGAGATATAGGGATACATATATCTATATCCAATCTATCTCTATCTTTATCTCTCTTCCCCACCATGAACCCTGGAGTATGTGATCCTCCAGCAGTCTAATGATCAGCGTCCTGGAAGCTCTCCGAGGTTTCTTTTGAGTTTTGTGGAAATTTTATTGCACGAGCATAGCTACTGACTGACAGGTTGGGGAAGGAAGCCCAGCAAGGCTTGCCTATTCAGAATATCCTTGGGTTCTCTGTGGCATTTTTCCTCCAGTATATAGGGCAAGGGCACTGATGGAATGAAAGAGGCTCTGCTGTACAAGACAGGCAGGGAATTTTCTTACAGCCTTGTCAAGGAGAATAGAGTTGGCTTACTTGGGAGAGAGTTATAATTCAGGACTGTGGTAGAAAACAGTATATATACATATACATACATATATACATACATACACATATATACATATATAAATGCATAAGCATACATACACACATACATATATATGCACATACATATATATGTATATTATATATACATATAATGTGATCATAGTGTCACAATTGTACAATGATCTTTCTGTCACTCAACATTTAATGTTTTTGTCTTGGACAAATCTCTCTGTCCCTGCTTCTCTTTCCTCCTTTGTTCCTGCTTTTTCCATCCCCTACCTCTGAGCACTTGGCTGGTACATCCTGGGACCCCATTTTAACTCAATGTTGTTCTTCAGAGTGGGACTCAATCATGTCTGAGTCTTCACTGGAGACTCAAGGAGGCTTGAGGGTACAGGAGGACCCAATAGTTCACTCTAAAAACAATTTATACAATTTAAATAGAGTTAATTAAGCCCACAGATCCACCCCAGGACTCCTGCTGCTGTTGCAGAACATTCCAGTGGGGGCAGTTCTGCGAACTGTAGGGTGAGCCGTGACCTTTCACCTTCTGACCCAACTTCAGAGATCCTCACACTGAATGCAGGGAATCTGGGATAGATACAGATTTGGGGGGGGGGGGGAACAGAGCAAATTCCACACAAACTGTTTTTGTTTGTGCCTGTAAAATACAGAAGCCAAAACAATCCGGTTCCCTGAGGACAAAGCTTAAGGAAAGCCACGTTCATTCCACTGCCTGCCTTTGATACATGAAGGATTTTTAAAAACCACAACTCTGCTTAGTTCCATCAAGACTTTGGATAATTAACAATACACAGGCTCCAATGTGGCAGGGCTGGCTGTCACAACTGTGGCACCAAACACCAGTCGTGAAAGTAACCGTTGTACCAGTAATGGACAGAGGAAAATACAATGTGTCTGCGTGTCCCAAGGTTGGCCCAGGGTGACGTGTCACCAGAAGTGGGTCTGTTTGCCTATGCACTGCTACATGATTCTAGTGTATGCTCTCTCTCTCCTCTCTGTCTCTCTCTGTCTATCAGTTTCTCTCTCTCTCTCCTCTCTGTCTCTCTCTGTCTATCAGTCTCTCTCTCTCTCTCTCTCTCTCTCTCTCTCTCTCTCTCTCTCTCTCTCTCTCTCCCGTGTGTGTGTTGAGCATTGAGAGATAACTCTTATAATTACCTAGGAATAAACAGCACAGAAAAGGGGTGTCCTGCAGGAAGTGGGAGGTGAGAGAGAAGGATCACGCTGGGGACATGTCTGAACTCATTAGACGATGATAGCTTGTAGGATTATTTCTCTATGATCTATATACCTTAGCATCATCAGAAAATATTCTTTCTATTTGTGAAGGGTCTGAGCCAGGTAAGTAGTTCCAGACCAAACTGCTGGATAATAAGGAAGCATGGCCTCCCCAGCTGGGTGCTCTGACCTCCCCTCCACCCTATGCCCTTTCTTCTTGTTTCAACCCCATGAAAATTACTGCCTGGAATAAAGTTACATTTCTTTTTATCAAGTAATTAGGCTTATATAATCATGATTTCCCTCGCTGCCCTGGCTGTTTGAAGTCTGAGTCAAAGTTATTAGTTTATTCCACTGACAATATTAATCTAGGTGGTTAATGTGTTTGACATATTTCCTACGAAAAGACTTAGCTTTCCTGTCTTTTTTTTAAACTGCCTTTGTTATAGCTCTCTTTTGTTGTAGCCACTTTAATACTTTCTGAAAGCAAATGAATATTGCTCTGTAAATTAGTAACATCAGAAATCAAGAGGTTAAAACTATTGCCTTGTGGAGAGTGAATCAATTTGATTATCCCCGGGGGGAAACTGAGAAATCCCAAATCAAATGGAAGGTGTCACCTAAATGACCACTCCCAAGTCCTCATGAGCAGCCATCATGAATTCTTGCTATTCAAACATAATAGTCGAGTTTAATCACAAGTAAAGACCTCATAGAAATTTGGAGTGGTCTGGAGAACAAAACTAAATGCTGGCACACAGGAAATATTATCTAAGTGTCCAAAATAAATGTACAGAAACATAAGCCAGTGTGGTCAGCTTTCTGACAACTTACAAAGAAGGAAGTTTTATTTAAACACTCATGCCTGGAGCTTGCAGTCTCTGTCATTTTGGGGCCTAGGACATTTGGGGTATGTAGTGAGGGAATCAATTTCAATGTTTCAGAGTATCCCATCAGGAGCACATGGGACAGCTCACATTGTGGCAACTTGAAATTAAGAACATATTCCCTAAGGCCTGGCTTTCTTCTTCTAACTTCTACTTCCTGAAACGTCACATCTCAGTAGTCCTCAGGGTGGAAAAAACAATTCAAAATGCCTCTAATGGGTGGGCTTGGGAGACACACTTATGCAGACCACAGCAGTTCTAAAATGTCAGGCAATTGGAATCTAAAGTATGAAGATGTGTTGAAGAGTCAGAGTCAAGTTGGCCTACTGGGTGCTGTCAGTAGTGCCACAGACTGTCAATCAATGCTTTGGCACACCTCCTCCCTGGGCACTCTCCAGAACAAGAATGGCCTCCCACCACAGCCTGCTAGACTCACAGCTGACCAACCACTAGGGCCAAAGGGAGGGACAGAGGTAATTTTTGTAATCCCAGCTTTTGGGAGACTGAGGCAGGAGGTTTACCAGTCTGTGCCCCATGGCAAGGCCTTGTCACAAAATAAGGAAACAGCAGTGACAAAAGCAAATGATAACAAAATACTGGAAAGGGGTGATGACAGGAAAAGGGAAGATTTGCTCCCAGAGGCATGGAGAACAGAGGCCCATCCTTCCAACATTCCCCCAAAACAACAGAAGAGGGAGCTCCAGAGAGATTAAAAATGGTGAAAACTCTGCCTCCAGTCTGGTGCAAAAAGAACACAGACAGATGGTGGGAAAGTAAACTGTAAAGAAGTTTCAAAGTCATATATTACCCAAAGTTAACACCAGGAAAAAACAAAACAACAACAACAAAAAAGAGCAAGACACACATGGCATGCTTCCAGACAATGGAAGTGTACCAAAGAGCATGTCTCCATATTAAATCAAAACTTTAACATGCTATTTGGAAACCAGCAGGGACAATTAGGAACAGTCAGCGTGAAAGGACCATAAGTCATAAGTAGGTGAAATAATTCAAAAAAGCTTTTAAAATGAAGAAAAAAATAGCCTTATGAGACTGTGGAACCAGATGGTGTATAATAGCAAGTAAACAGAATGCACCGAGCATGAGAAGAAAGTGAAAAGAAGAGAAAGTTCGAGAGCATAAAGAAGTACAGAATGCAATAGAATTGTTGGGAATATTGGAGAGGGAAAAGAAGAGGAGGTGGGAGGCAGAAGAGGGGGAAGGAGGAGGAAGGAGGAGGAACAACAGCAACACAACAATGGCAATCAGCTCAACAATGACAACCTAGCAGCAGGGGTTGGAGAGTGGCTCAGAGATTTACAGTGTTTACCACTTTCTAGAGGACCAGAGCTCAGTTCCCAGCACTCACATTACATATGTGTAACTTTAGCTTCAGGGCATCTGACGCCCTCTTCTGGACTCTATAGCTATCTACACATGTGGCCCCCTCATCCCCATACATACCTCCCACCCTGAAACACACACACACACACACACACACACATACACACAAACACACACACACACACACACATACACACACACACACACACACACACACACACACATCAATCTAGGCCATGGAAGAAGCCTTCAAAGAAGAAAATTCAAAACAAGAAAACAGAATTAGTAAACTTCCCCCAAATTCAAAACTAAACAATATATTAAAAGACTAGGCCATGTCTGTATAGTATTGACCCAGAAAGGCACATTCCAGTAAAGATACGGCACATTTCTATCAGCAGTGGGGAACTGGCTAATGAGGAATGTGCTGGCCATGATATGGTGGGACTGGAGTAAACGAAGAGATAGCAGTGCTGGTGGTCAACATAAAGCAGATAATGAGCACCCAACCGAGCACAGGGTAGCTCAGGGGCAGGGGTAGAAGGCAAAGGGCAGCCATGAAGCCGTCCTGTAAGCATCAGGAAATACTCTTGCCCTGAGCCTCACTGAAGGCTTTTAGACAATGAACTTTGCCTGACCAAAATGTCCAGAGAGATACCAACTGGTGATGGACACCACTAAAGCTACAGTGGCCTGTAAGATGAAGGTTAAATGGCTCAGTCCCCAGAACCAATACTATAAAGGAAGCTGGCATGACACACCATTAGAATCCCAGCACTTGGGAGTGGACACTGGTGGAGCCAGCCTGGCCCTTTTCAATGAGCTTCAGGGCAGTAAGAGCCTATTACATGGCGAACAGCTCCTTTCAAACAATTGGCTTCTGATCTGGTCCACACACTTACATGCACACTCATGCACACATATGCACATAAGCCACTTCTCTGCACACACACACAAGAAACCTTTCTAAGAGACTTTTGATACTTACTCTAACTTGAGTTTGGAAGGCACTGTGTGAGGGAGCTAGATTGGACAAAAGAGCCCACGTGCTATGAGGTTCCCCCACCTCTGAAAGACATCCCCACCGGTCCAAACCATGGCATAGGAAGAAGCATGATGGCTGCCCTGGTTTGTGGGAAAGGAGACTGAGGACTCATTTAATGAGTGGAGAATGCCTGCTTTGCAAAATGAAGAGAGAGGGAGGGGCAGCAGTTAATACAGGGAGCAGTTCTCTTTAACGTAAGTTCATGCTATATATATTCCTTAAAGCAAACACCATTCCCTCTTCCCTCCCCTCCCTCTCCCACTCTCCTTCTCTGTGTGTGTGAGATTTTGTGTGTGTGTGTGTGTGTGTGTGTGTGTGTTTTCAAAACAGGGATTTTTATATGTAGTTATCCTAGCTGTCCTGGAACTCACTTTCTAGTCCAGTCTGCCCTTGAACTCACAGAAATCTGCCTGTCTTTTCCTTCTCCGTGCTGGAATTAAAGGCATGCAAAAGCCATTTCTTAATGAGCTTATCAATGTTATAGCGTTTAAGTGACCAAACCTTGAAGAAAGGTGATTATTCTAAACATAAAAGGACTTGGGTTCCATTTGGCAGCACGCGGTTGCTGTGCTAAGCATACAGAGAAGGCAGCTGTGAGGAGGAAGATGGAGAGCCATGACTGGGTGGAGCGTATAAGGCCTGAGTTTAAGATAGCTCACAGCTTTATGCCTTTGCTTTGTGAACTTTCCTATATCTCCCTACTGTTATGCAGAAAGAAAGATGAAAAGAGGAAGAAGTGCACACTATGGTTCCAAGTGGGGCCAGACACAGCTCTGAGTGGGGCCGGATGCTCACAATGGGATGTCCTGCACTTCCATGTGATTTTCTATACCATGCCTCATTGCTAAGGTGAGCATCGTATTCTCGCTCATCTGTTTGACCTTGATTGTTTAGCTGTGGACTATTTCCTAGCATTCAACAATGAAGTAATGAAGAGGGTAGATGGAGTCTGAGTCAGTAATCTCCCCCTGCCCTTGTTCCCAACAACCTTTGTTTTCCTTGTCTTCTATGACCTAGTGTAGGTGGCTGGCGATGACCCCTGTGAACCCAGCTCCCTGGTGCTCTTGTCTCCAGCTCAGCTACTAGCAAGAGCCAACATTAATTGAGTGTAGGGAAGGAAGAAAGGGCATCAGAGGGCGTTGTACCTTCTCTTTCTCTCTGTATGCTTTATTTTCCATACATACAGAGCAAGGGAATGGATAATCAAAAGGATTAAAAGAAAGAAAATGAGAAAACCATACCTAATATTAAAAAATTAAAGTGGGTATTGTAGTCGTAACAGTGAGAGGTAAATTGTGTCTCTATAGTTAATGACACTCAATATTCTCACTACTTCAGAAAGAAGCCACCCCTAGATGGAGGGGTGAGCTTACAGTGAGCCCTGTGACATAGGGCTGGAGTCAAAGAAGAGCTATAAATCTGTGATTGTACACACACACACACACACACACACACACATACACAGGTAGATTCAGAAGTACATATATTATTCAGAAGATGTGTGCAGAGCTGAGTTAATATAGACATGGGTTTCTTATTAGAAGACTAACAGCACCACCCTTGTGGGTCTAGAACAGGTGAAACACAAGGACAACCAGGTTCACTCAGATGAGAGGAAGAATGGGAGTGGCCAACTCGGATCCACACCCAAAACTCCATCCCAAAGGTCTCCAAGAGTCCCAAGGACCTACCTGCAGGATAAACTTTGAGATGTGAGGATCTGGACTCTGTGGAGGATGGGGCAGAGTCTGGGAAGTCTGGTGGGTGGGAGATGTAAGAGCAGACCCCGCTGTGAGGCTGTGAATCTCAATATCGACTAACAAGGTTAGCTATGAGGATGAGCAGGAGTCTCAAATCCAAGTTCAGAAGCAATTGTATCAAGAAACCCCGCCCCATCTCCATGCACAAAACTGAGTATAACTCACTCAGAATGTTAGAATTAAAAAACTGTACACACACACACACACACACACACACACACACACACACATATATATATATACATATATATATATATATATGTATAAAACAAATTATGTTTGAGAGCTAGACAATTGATGGAAAATCAGTTGCCTAGTGTATATACCAGGGATCAGTCCCACAATGAAACAGCTCAAAAAGCCGTCTATACTGAACACGTGCCTGTTTTCTTATTACCTACACATTGAAGCAAGTGACTACTTGCATAGAATCGGCACTGTCTTAAGTGTGTAAGCAGCCTAGAGATGGTTAACATCTGCTGGAGGATGTCCACAGGTTCCAGAACACACCATCATTTTACATAAAGTACTCAAACATTCAGGGATCTTTGTATCCGTGTGGTTTTAAAGTGAACAGCCTGCACAGATAATGATGAACGGGAACATGTCTGCATGGCTTGAGAGAAGCATCAACAGTTTTTGTTTTAGATGAAAATAGTACCCTGGAAACAAAAGTCATGTTTGCAAATGAATTTTCCTCTCTGTTAAATCTTGCCAACTGTCATTCAATGAATTTTGCACTAAGACTAAAGCTAAACCTAAGAATCATTTTCAATTTGTTTCTTTGAAAGGCAAAGGCATTGGCAAACTTAATGTTTTGTGTCTTTTTATGAGATTTCCCCCCACATACATATACCTATTTCTACTTCCTTCCAGCCCACTGCATATAAAAATGAGTAAAGAATACAAATCATTGCATAAGACACTCAGCTGCTGATGACTGACAGTGGCTCTATAAGCATCATATGTCCCCTAGTAGAGCAAGGCAGAATTTGAAGAGTCCAAAGATGATGTAAATGACTAGTGAGGTGAGTCTCAAAGTCCTCTGAATTGATAGGTTCACTGTGACAACTAACAGCATCAGATTGCAGGCAGCAGCACCAGCAACAGAGAAACTGACCAGAAGACACATGGTGACTCAAGAAAGAGGGCAAGCCTTAGGGAAGCTGCACCAGGTTCGCTTGCAATTCCTGCTGGCTGGCTTTCACCAATCCTGAATAAAACTAAACAGAATGAAAATGGGCATGGCTGAGGAGCAAGAGAGACAAACATGCTTATAAATCAAGTAGGGGACTCTGGATGGACAGGGACTGGGGGACCTCTAGATTCCCTGGATAAAGGCCAGGAGCACTGCCAAACGAACCCATAATTTGTGACCTCTTTGCAAGGAGTCATCTGGACTGACTGTGATCCAGACTACAACTGAATAGCTACCTTTAAGATTCTAGTTATTAGGAATCAGAAGTAAATGACTGAATTTGCGTTAGGTAAGAGAAAGTTTTCTCATCAAAAGGAAGTTGGGTATAAACAATCACTCAGCTTGGACAAGGCAGGGCAGGTTGTGCTGCAGTGTTCCTTACAAAGTGCCTCTTCCATTTCTGTACTGACATTGTGTGGGGAAGGGAGAGGATGCCCAAGGGAAAAAAATCAAGAGAAAGAAGCAGAGAAAGAATAAGCAACCATTCCATTACCCCTTCCACCCTAAAAGAGTAAAGTGCTGATTTTTCTGATGTTAAAAAAGAAAATAGTGACAGGGAAAGAAAAAAAAATCACCTATAGGGCTGTTTGACAACTGATGGACTTTAATTCTAAAAGACATCTTGAGGTATTTGTAGAGATCAGCTTAAGACTGACTTGAGCTCAACATTTTACTTATGGCTCCCTTATTAAAATCCTAACCACACACACACTGGGAGAGGAAGTATCCAGGAGGTAGAAACATAGCTACTTTAGCGTAACCCCATGCATCTGGTTTCTAGAGTTTCATTCTTTGTATGTGGGGGAAGCACATGAGCCACAGCACACACGTGAAGGTCAGAGGACAAGTCGGTAGAGTCATTTCTCTCCTTCCACCGATCAAACACAAAGTGAGGCATACACAGCCTCTTCTCCACAACCTTTTCCCCACTGTCATCTTAGCAGCCCTGCTTCTGATTTTTAACTCATATAATAGAACCTCAAAATACCTAAAGAGCACAATGCAAGAATCAGAGGTATCTGAGCCATTACATTTAAGGTAAAGACATTTGGGATCCTTTGGGATACTGTTCAGTAGATGTTGACTCTTCCCAAGATGAGTAGGTTTTATTCTCCAATCCCGTTAATGCTGATCAATCTACAGGACTTGCTTTGACTAAGGGAACATCAGTGAACATGGCCCTGACAGAGCTCCAGAGTGCACCCATGTCATATGTTTTCTTTCTCCAGGAGAATGATAGGGTGGGGTTGAGTCAAGCTTAAGTCCATATAAACAGAGATAGAATCCACAGGACCCCATGTCCAGTTGGATCTCAGTCAGCAGCCTGAAGCAGGGCTCTACTCAGCCTAGACCAAGTGCAAGCATCTTGTGCCTGAGCACTGAAGAGTTGGAAAAGACCTCTTATTTCCAAAGGCCAGCAAGGTGGAATGGTTTGCTACGTGGCGCACTACTCTCTCCAGCAGAGATTGATCACTGAGCTCTCATGACTTCTCTTTGAAACGAATCCCCTAACTCAAAACAGAATTCTGGCATGGGCTGGTACTGTATCGTTCCTCTCGTTACAGGGTTAGTGGGCATTTAGGCTTTGACTTGAGTTGCTGGCCAAAATATGTGTTTGATAAAACAGGATAATGGCTATGCGGGAGCAGACATTTGTGGAAATGAAAGTCTATAAGGTGCAGAGGTGGATTTTGAGTCATTTAGGAGGTTTTCAGTCATTTTAAGTAACAGTAACCCTGATGAGGAAGATGGGTCACTTGTATGTAGACCTTGAGATAAAATAGCTCTCAGTTGTAAAGCACGTGGGGACAGGAGTCTGTCTGTTGCATTCTGGGAATACAATTGAGTGCCTTCAACTCTATGGGACTTTGTCTCTACAGAGACACTGCTTACACCTGCCTTTCAGGGTTAGGATCCTAACAGATCGACAAAGCAGGATGTAGGTTGGGAGCTGATGAGCTCCTTGAAGACCACACATTCGTTCACTGCCATCAGAGGCCCCATTTACACAAAGGGAGGCCTCATTCAATTACTTTTTAATTGTGGTCTCTCCCAGCTTAATCACATTTCAACATGTAGGTTAGAGGTTGGAGAGCAAAGTTCATTTCTTCTAAAAAGATTTTATTCTTTCAAAGTGGATTTCCTTCTGGTCTGGAAGGTGGCTCAGTCAGTAAAACACTTAACTATTTAAGTATGAAGGTGTGAGTTCAGCCCCCAGAAGCCAAGTGAAAAATTGGGAGGTGGTAGCATGGGCTTGTGATTCAAGTCTTAGGGAAGCAGAGGCAGGCAGAACCCTGGGGCTCAGTGGCTAACAAGTCAGCCAAGCTGGGCAGGGTCTTGCGATATAGCACTCAAGGTTGACCTCTGCCCCAAACACCTGTGTGCACAAATATACACAAGCATTAACACACATGTACGTGTACACACACACACACAAATTCCCCTTCTTACTCAGGAGAGTGACAGACGCTCATGTCAATGGTCTACTAAGTAAAGCACTGTTAGATTTTGCACAAATGCATGGACACTGATCCAGAGGGCTTGGGAAAGCTACTAGGAGTATTCAGGCAAGTCCAGCTGCCCCTGGTGAGCTGGGACATGGAGGCAAATGGGAAAAGAAGATCATTTTGTAAATTACAGGCGTTTGTTGTTTTAAATGAGAACGAAATCAAAGTGGGGTATGACCACTGCTAAAACATGGAGAAGGTTTTTAATGTAGATATAAAGGAGAAAGTAGGCAGAAGGAAGAGTCCAGGCACAAGTGGCAGACTAAACTGGACCATGAGAAGAGAGAAGGGAAGGGGGAGCAAAAGAGGAGCTGCCAACTACGAGAGAGACCAAGAGAACAGCATAGCCCATATGCAAAATGGCTGAGTTATATAAGGATGGGGCTAAGGGAAAGGAAAGGGGAAACGGAAGCCCAGCCCCTGGAAAGAAGTGGTTTAGGTTAGAGGATGGGGTGAGAAGTGCTGGTAAGAGCCACAGGTACTGAGGAATGCTGGGAGAGCTGGGAGGAGCCACAGGTACTAAAAGATGCTTAGGGAGCTGGGAGGGTTCTCAGGTACTGAGGGATGCTGGGAAAGCTAGGAGGAGCCACAGGCACTGAGTGATGCTGGGTAATCTGGCAGGAGCCACAGGCACTGAGTGATACTCATCTTGGTTTGAAACCTAACAGCTTTGTTCACATATTACTGCTTCCTAAGGATGGATGAAACAAAATGAACCTTAGAAAGAGTAGCATGATATTGAGGCTCAGTAGAGTCCGAGAATGCTAGAATTTGAAGTCTCTTGAGATGCTGCTGAAGTCAGTCTAACTTATTACCACTGTGAGATGGAAATCCACAGAAAGCCAGGGACCTGCCCAACACTGAACTGGAAGCGACCCAGGACCAGTACTTACCTGGACCCGCCTGTTCCCAATTCTAGGTGTTCCCTAGACTTGGAGAAGACTGGAGAAGCTTCTGTTTGGAAATTGCTGACATACGCTTGTGCATAGTCTGACTGGCCAACAGAGGATCCCACACTGCCTTCTGGCTTCTGCAGATACCTGCACACACGTATATACATGCACGCACAAAGTATGAACGAATGATGAATGAATGAATGAATGAATGAATGTTAGGGTTCAAACATCCAGGCCTGGAATACCGGAGAAGAAGAGTAAGATGCCTTGTAACTTGGTATGAGGTAGCCACGTTGACCAAATAAATACGAAGGACAGGGCTCTTGGGAGGGCAGTAAAGTAGACACCCTCAGTTGCTTCTTGCTCACTCCCTTGAGAAGTATGGCACAGAACAGGCCCTGATGGCCTTACCAACGTTGTGAGTAGTTATACTTTTATACACAATCTAGTATCCAGTGTGTGTAATTGTAACAGGCTGAATTATGAGTAAGATGGCTTCTGAGAAAGCCTCTGCCTATTCCAGGAAGGAGGCTGCCCCAAGGCAGGAAAGAGAAGGTGAAATGGAAGGCTAAGACTGACCCGGTAAATGCTAGAGGCAATCATTTGTCCTCCATACTCAGCTCCTTAGTACCCTACAATGGGAGGGCATACTTTGCTCTGCTTAATTGCCCATTAAAGATAAAGTCTGACTTCTTGCTCTAACTGTTCTACAATATGAATTCCTTTCCTCTCAGGGCAAAAGAAAGGAAAACTAATGTGGTTTGGAACTGAGAGGATGAGGGGAGGGACATAGCTGCCCAACCATAATAGTGGATGGGATCCATTAAGGGTCCTCTTGGGGGCTCTCTCAAGTCAACATCTCCCTTGTTCTGAAGTCCACATTTTCCCCAGGATCTATTCTGACAGAGCTGTCCAGGTTACCCTTTGTGAGCCCACGTCTGTCAAGGCAGTGTGGTTGTCTGGGTCAAGAGTGGCTCCTGGCAGGTGATGGTTACATAAGCATCCTACTAGCATCAGAGTGGAAACAATGCCCCAGCACTGCTGAGAGAAGAGAACATGCCAGGGGCAGCATGGGTCTGGGACACACACACACACACACACACACACACACACACACGTTGGCCTATTGGAAATATTCTCCAGCATAGTTTTTCTTTTTTGCATTGTAGGAAGAAATAGGAGAAAAGCATCCTTCATCTGCTAGACTTGGGGTGCCCTAAAATGTAATGTGCTCTGGCCTTTGCTAAGCTGGGGGATGCTTTTTTTTTAATCATTGATTATCTTTTATTCTCATTTTGAGTGGTGAGCACTTTGTTCGGGTTTCCTCAGTGAAGCGAGAACAGACTGATTGGCCCTCTGGGTGTCCAGGAATGAACGGTCATTCATCCACTCTGCAAACACATTCACTGGGGCGGAGAGAGCCCAGACAGCCTGTGACCTGAAAACACCCCTCCTGTGGTGTTCCTCCACACACTCTTCTCTGGAGACGGAGGGGCATGGGGACTGACTCCCAAGGCCATGCAGCACGGCGAGGATGTGGGTTGGGATCCTTAAGCCAAACAGACAGAGAGGCGGATTTATAAATACACCCAGAAAGAGAAAACGGGGACAAGATGGAGGCAGAAAGGGTTGAAGTAGATGGTAGAGAGGGAGGGAGTGTTGGTTTTCTTTCTTTGAGTTACTTTTATCTGGGAAGCAGCTATGCCAGAAGGAGACTGGACCAAGGTACTAGAGCGATGGCTCAGTAGTTAAGAGCATATGCTGCTTCCATAGAGGGTTGGCATTCAGTTCCTAACACCTAAGATGGACAGATCCCAACTACCTGTAACTGTAGCTCAAAGTTATCTTTATCCCAACAAAAAACTTGAAAACGGAGGGGACTTTTCAAAATACCAGTTGAAGCAAGACCACCTCCCCAACTTGTGCGGACATGGAGTGGGTCCCTCTGAAATGGGTGAATAGTAAATTTCACTATCTCATGATGGTGTCTGTGTGTGTGTGTGTGTGTGTGTGTGTGTGTGTGTGTGTGTGTGTATACCTGCGTGCGTAAGCGCCTTCGCTCACGCTGGTGCATATGGAAGCTGGAGGTCCATGTCGGGTTCTTTCTCCAGTGTTCTCCACCTTATATTTTGAGACAGGGTCTCACTGAGCCTGGATCTTGCCACTGGATCAGGCTAGATTGAATGACCAGGAACTCCCAAGCATCTTCTCATCTCTACATCCCCAACACTGCTGCTGGACTCACAGCAAGCACTGCACCAGCCGGACCATCTCGTGGCCCTTCATGTAACCTGTTTTAGAGTTGTCTAGTGTAAAGGAAATTAGACATGACATTCCAGGGGAAAAAAGGGGGGGGGGACACAAGTGTTCCTCCTCAAGGACAAATGGCTCAGGTAACAGAAATAGCACTATGCCTGGGTCTCCCTGTTCTTCCAAAAGAACAAGCAAAAGATGAAGGGCTGAAACATGAAGTAACAAGCCCAGAGTGGGATTTCTCGTCTCGTTATATCTGAGAAACCAAAACATGGACAAATCCACTCTGGGGTGGAGTTCCTGGGCCACACAGCAGGGAGGCCTGGAGGAAATCTCTACTGCATCCTTGAGCGGGGGAAAATCTGGTACAGGAGTCCAAAACTGTGCTGGAGTGAGCCAGCTTAGGAGCACCTCTGTGCTCCTAGGAGGCCCAGCATGCCAGGTGAGTGGCCCAGCTCAGAAGCCCCTCACTCTGTGCTCCTAGGAGAGCCAGCATGCCAGGTTTTGGCTGTAGGAGTCCCATGAACAACAGGGGGTAGGGAGAGATGGACAGTACAGCAGCCAGGAGGTCCTCACTTGGCCAGATTCTGTGGTATTGGGAGAGGCCAGGTTGGCGCACTCCTAGGTTCTCTGCCCGGATCCTAACTGTATATGACGTGCTTGCCGGGAGGACAGGGAAGACTTACAGAGTTTAGGAAATCAGTGTGAACTCCTATGACGAGAGTAAAATCCTAAGAACAATGATGGTTTTGAAGGAGAACAATTTGCATGCTGGCACAGTGTGTCAGAAACCAAGCTGTAAGAATTTAGGAGGAAAGGGCTCTTTTAAAGATGTGTTTAGAGCATGAAAGGAGTGAAAAAAACTTCAGGTCCTTTCCAGGGAAGCACTGAAGAACACTGGTAGGTTTTTACGCTCTTGTACCTACTGAAAATACATTGAATATGCCCCCATTGCATACTGAGAAACCTACCAGTTGCCAAGGTGAAAAACAGGAAGACATTTTTCCCTCCTTTCCATTCATGTTTTATAGGACCATAGATTCCTTAAAAGAACCTGCTCAAGCCATAATTGAAGGATGGCTAAGGGTTTAGATTGGCAGGAAGCAAGTGGACAGAGGGGAGACATTGGGGGAGGGAAAAAAGTGAACAGAGGTGCTAACAAAAACAAAAATATAACAAAACTGCATGAAACTCACGAGCCTCTAGAAAGGGGACATGCCTTTAATTCACTTGCTTCATTATTCATTATTATAAATGCCAAATCTCAAGCTCTCAATTCACACCTACCTTTTCTAACAGGAGAGCGAGTGACTTTCTCAGATAAAGATGAATCGAACAAATATTCACTAGAGTAAATGAAAAAAAAAGTAAGCTGGCCCAGCCACTTACATCTGAGGATTGTAGCAAATGCCACCTCAGGGTGCTCCGAGGTTCTATATAAATAGGACTGCCAAGTCTCAGTCTGTCTCCTCTGAGAATATATGACAAACAGGACATGTGTCGGATAGATGATAGCACAGAATTTCTGGGCTGAGTGCAAGCATGTTAGTGATTGTCAGCAACACACTGCACACATGTAGAAGCAGAGATGCCATTTCCAAAGCAAACTCATCCTCTGTTGCTTTGTGCCACGAGAGCACACGGTGGCAGGTTACAGTGACAGACTAGGAGTGGACCTATAATGAATGGGGCAAAGAAACCGTAGGTGGCTGCGAGTGCTGGACTGAGCAGTACAACCTCACAGTGCAGCCAGCAGCAAGTGCAAATGTCCAGTGGATGAACTCCAGGATCCCTCCATTGGAGCTTCTTTATGGGGACAGTGGTCACTTCAGAAATAGCACACAGTCATGGCTGATGGATGGCACAGCAGAGTTACAGCTAACATGGTAACAAAAGAAAAGAAGAAGAAAAGGAACAGCGATAAAGTTGATCAATTTACCATTTTGTTAAATTTATGGTTAAGTGGACAGGATGCACAGCACATGATGTTATTTTATTTCACATGACTTAAGACACATTTCCAATCATATTATCTGCACTTCCGGATGCCTCCTTTTAAACAGTACAGAGACTGAACCTTTCCTGATGAGAACGGTTGATGAAGGATGTTGAAATAATCTCACAGGAGGAACGAGCTGAAGGGAGTTCAACAGGAGAAACTACTTCAGAGAAACAGGCCTGCTTAAATTATTCAGAAGAATTACATGAAAAGCAGAAAGCATGAGTTCTCCGTGGCACTGGAGGAGGGAAGGGGCATTCGGATGCACACTCCAGGAAAATACTGAGGTGGCTCAAAGACACATTTCATTAACTGCTAGCTGTTGAAAAGAAACTTGTTTAGGGACTATAGAACAGTCTCCGTTACTGTGGTTCTAAGCATGTTATCAACGGGACAACATGATCATTGAGAACATCTAGTAATGTCTTACAGGATCATACCCAGAATTCACAAGAACTAAATGTGCATTAAAGAATACAGGGCTGAAGGAACTTGGAGCAGAGAGAGGGTTGGGGAACCTGGCCTTCTCCTTCCTTCATGCAAAGGAATATTCATGAAGGTTTTATCAAACAAAAACTTTTGATTCTAGCATGCTCTGGAAATGTAAAATTCATTTTCATTATCCTTAATCAGTTAGATTAAGATATACCACAGCAACTAACAAAGTCCCAGATTTCTGTGGCATGATACAGGCCACACTACATATACCTGACTTCAGTAAAGTGTTTTGAGAACCACAGCCAAGAGCAGGACACCAACATCTTCCTCTGGTCCTCTCCTGCACACACACACACACACACACACACACACACACACACACACACACACACAGTACATTGTGCACTTGTGCTAATGAGACTTTCTTCCCTATTTTGAAACTCGTCACAAGCTGACTTAACCATCAGGGATAGGGAGAGGAAGAGACACTGCATTTTTCCATTCACTCATAGGAGAAAAACAATCTGTGAATAAATGTCTGTGTGTGTGTGTGTGTGTGTATCTGTGTGTGTATGTGTCTGTGTGTGTGTCTGTGTGTCTGTGTCTGTGTGTGTGTCTGTGTGTGTCTGTGTGTGTGTCTGTGTGTGTGTGTCTGTGCGTGTGTGTCTGTGTCTGTGTGTCTGTGTGTGTCTGTGTGTCTGTGTCTCTGTGTGTGTGTGTGCTTCCCTGTATGTGAAGCTATCCAAGCATGTAGAGAACAGAGAACAACCTCTGGACTCATTCCCTCAGGCACCATCCACCTCCATTTTGAGATCAGGTCTCACTGATGGGAAGCTCGACAAGCAGGCTAGAAGAAGGTGACCAGTGGGAAAGGGTCTATCCACTCCTACAGGTTACAAGCAGGCCACCCCATGCCTCCCCATCCTCGGGGACTTTTATGTGGCAACGTTGTGAGGATGAAACACAGGTCCTCATGCTGTGTGGCAAGTACTTCACCAACAAAGAAAAAAAAGGTTTTAATGAGAAATAACGAATTCTGATTCAATTAAAAATACATTCAAACTTTCACAGAACAAAACATCTCAGGAAAAGCGGCACCACTTCCTCTGCTGGGGCTGACTGTCCCTGCTGTGAGCGTTCTCTGTAGCCCCAAGCGGCAACTTCTCCTTTCTATGCTTCAGTTTATATAAAACAAGAGCAATCTTTCTGTAGTTCAAGCTTATTTTGATTCAATGCCATGATACAAATGCAATTTCCTATAACATTCCAAAAATCACAAAAATGCAATGGATAACCAATGTTCTCATCCTCAAACCAGTTCCCCTGCGTGTTAGATACATGTTTTTCTGTAATTGTTTTAACGTCTTTTTGTACAGTTGAGTATCCTTTGAGCTATCTCCCGTGTTTTCTAAAGAAGTTATTAAAAGTAGCTGTCCTCTTCCGTGCCACAGAGGCAGACAGAGGCATGAGACCCACAGAGAGTATTCTGAGGACGCCCAGAGCTGTTACTTGTTTCAGAAATAGTCCCAGCTCCTGACCTACACCATGGCATTTGTCTCTTCCCCTCCCCCAACCTTTATTTGGCTCTTGCTTCCATTCCAATCACTCTACAAATGTATTGGCAAGAACAGAGAGCAGGGTACTTGTGATCTATATGCGTAGACCTCTTGACAGTCTATTAGTAAAAAATAGCTCTAGTTCACTGTTGTGTCCCCATGAGGGGGGCACATGAGCGAGATTGGGCACACGATCCAGCAGGTTTGATCCACAGGCATCCCAGATGTTCCCAGCACCTGTGTGCTGTGTGCAGATGGTTGTGTAGTGAATGTGGCACCCAGAAATGTGCACCCAGGTCCACTGGCATTCAGCAAGGGGGATTCCCCTCTGCAGGAACTGACTGTGACTTGGAAGGTAGAGTGGAAAGTCTGGAGGCACAGGTCAGAGACAGTATGAAGTAGAGATAGCTCCCAGGGCTCTGCCTGCCAGCTCTGCCTCCCTGTGGGAAGGGCATGTGTGACACAGAGGCCACCAGAGTGTGAGAAGGGTCCTGCTGAGGTGAGAAGAGAGTGCATGTGCCTACATTCAACATATGAAGTCAACATTGGCCAACATAACCAGAAAAATCTACTAAAGACCCCACAGAAGTATCCAAGGCAGAATTTGTAGTGACTTCTGTTAAGAGACTTATACATCCAATTTGTGGAGGGAGGGTGAAGCATAAAATTATATAACTAAGAAAAAAACTACAAGACAATGTAAGTAACAAATTGAAATGCAGAATTACAATGAAGTAGAGTTCAAAAGTGGATCTGAATTATTGAGCAAGTTTTCATGGATAATTTACACTGTGGCCTAAAATTTGTCGCTCTTACGTGATTCCGGTGTCTTCTACTCCTATACAAATAGTTCATGTTTAATTGTTATGATCCCTTGTCCTTTAGGCAAACCAGTCTTACAAAAAGTATCCTGTGCTCTGATAATCCCTGCCATCATCCCAGTTTCATCAGGCTACTGAAGGAGGATCCCTTGAGCCTGTATTCCAGGCAAGCCTGGGTACCATGACAACATCCTACCTTTAAGAAGAAAATAATCAAATTCCCAGCTGCAGAGTTTTGTCAAAGGCACAGATATTCGAGATTAGTCCCTACAGCCCACTTCCATATGCCAAGAGTGGTGGTGCACATACACTTGTAATCATGGAGCTGGGGAGGTGGAGACAGTAGACTCCTCGGGCCTGCTGCCCAGCCAGCCTTGCCTAATTGATGAGAGATTTCATGTAAAAACAAAAAACAAAAAACAAAAAAAGCAAAAAAAACCAAAATAAGATAGGCAGCTATCTGAGTAATAACGCCCAAGGTTATCCTCTGTTCTCTGAATGAACGTGCTTACACATGCACCTGAACACACACACACAAACACACATTCCAAGATGCAGAAATAGATGAACACCACCCCCTCCCCCAAAACAAGCAGACCCTTTTGTAGAAAAATAACTAGCCTAAAGACTAAAGCAGAAGTCTCTTGGGCAGAAGTCTCTTGGAATGATTAAGGTGACACTATTTTGATATTGACATTCTATCGTCTGTAATTCCAAATGATAGCCAGGCATCAGACTGCCTGATCCTCTTGGGTCTTTAGCAAAAAAAAAAAAAAAAAAAAAAAAAAGCCGTCTTAGCAGTGTGCCAGTTCCAAACTGGGTTATCAAAGCGGGGAAATGATTTGGAATGTGTCCAAGGGATAGCACCACTTATAGGCTCCCACTGTGTAAGGCCTGCCCCCGCACACTAGGACAGAGCACAGTAGAACTTTCTCAAGCTGCCACCATCCTTGGGGACAGGACAGTCCCAGCTCCATCGACTGCTCCCTGCTCCTGGATTCTCTGATTACATCAATGTGAGCGACTCATTCCAGCCTGGGTAGGAAATGAAAAAAAAAAATTCGTTTAATGACTCTGGTTTTGAAATTCATTCTGATAAATCAACTCCTGCAGAAGAGTGTTCCTCTTTCATCATGAAAATGGAACCCAGGAAGGGGACAATGTTTTATTTTCTCAAGGACAGACTGAAATCCTAATGTTTCTAGGAGTTTCCCAAATAATCACAAGGTCACACGTAACAAAGGCTGACAGGAGACACTCGCCTGGGACTACTGAAAAAGACAGCTCTCCTCCAGCCAGATGGGTCTGTCCCCTCTCCTTCCCCCCTTTGGAAAAAAAAACTCCATATTAACACTCTTTGAGATAGTGCAAATTTATTATTCTGACCAAAACTAACTGATTCTTCAAGGAGCTTAACACAGCTGTCAGTGTGGGCATGGGAGTTACTGTGTTGAAATTCTGTTGCTGACAGTGAGTGTTCACAAGGTGAGCATCTATTATAAGCTGGGCTTGGGACCCTTCCTTTTCTCAGACCTATTTTTAGTGGACTCATGTGATACATGGCCCTTGCACCTGTCAGCAGCAGGCTCAGCCAGCAGCTACCACCGGCCTGCCTGTGCTGTTACTGTACTTGTGGGCACATGAGGTCACCTGGGTTGGGGCTAGGGCTATATGAAGATCACTGTGACCCGTGGCCTTCAGACAAGGACACCCATGCTGCATGCTCTTGCCCAGCAGCTCAGACTCAAACTCTGACTTCTCGTGGCAGTACTTACAACTGCTTTCCAGGAAGGAAAAAGGTTTTCCAGTTTGTTATTTAAAATAAAAGTTGACAACCATGCAATGAATGCATAACCATACACGCATTTATGTGCAGTACACATGGAAGATTTAAAATGATGTGCAAACCTGACAGGTACAGGCTAGACAGAGGAGGAGCAGAGAAGGCTAGAGAGATTCCTGGAACCTTCACCCCTCAAACTTAGGTGTTGCTTAATTTTTTTTTTTTTTTGGTTTTGTTTTGTTTCATTTTGGTTTGGTTTGGTTTGGTTTGGTTTTTAGAGACAGGGTTTCTCTGTGTAGCCCTGGCTGTCCTGGAACTCACTTTGTAGACCAGGCTAGCCTCGAACTTAGAAATCCACCTGCCTCTGCCTACCGAGTGCTGGGATTAAAGGTGTGCACCACAACGCCTGGCTGCTGAAAGTTTAACAACTAGAATGCCTCCATTGTCACTGTGAAAGTTTTTTTTAAGCTGCTGCTGCCAAATCTGATTTATATTATTGTTTTAAGGTTAGAAAAAAAAGGTGAGAAAGAGGAGGACTGGAGAAAGAGAAGGACAGCAAGTGACAGGAGAAGGAAGGAAGACAGAAGGGAGGAAGAGAGGAAAGCAGGGAGACAGGGGTCAGGGAGGGAGGGAGGGAAGGAAGATGAACAAAGAGAGAAGAGCCGAGGTGGTGAGAAGAGAAGGCTTGCATGTTCAAGAGTCAAGTTCATACTCTCAGTGCATACATCATTAGAAACATATATAATAAACAATGTCAACAAACAAACTTATAGCACTTTGTAAAATGGCATTGCACAAATACTATAGTATGTAGAAGACTGCAAAGCAACTTGGCCTTACCAGCAAATCAACTCTTCACCCAACCAGTTAAGGTTCAGCCCTCCTTTGTGCCTTTTCCTTTGCTCACATTCTTTCCTCTTTTATAGGAAGCAAGGCATAGCAGAAGAAAGAGGGTGAGAGCACCCCACACATACATGTACACACAGACACACACACAGACACACACACACACACACACAGAGACATACAGACACACAGACACACAAGGACCATTGATACTTACATCTCTGAGTCTAGCACTTCTCTTGAAAGCATTATTAGGGAAAGGAGGAGATTGTAATCTGGGTACCAGCTGGTTTTTGAGATCCCTTCGCACATGGATTGTGTACAAGTCAATCTGAAAGCTGCAAGAGGTACACAGGGAAAACAGTCAGAACAGCAGCTATTATTTACTGAGAGTTAATGTGCTTCTAATGTGCTGAAAGAGCAGCCTGCATTTCCCTCTCACATCATCCCCACAGAGCAGCGAGAATGATTTTTTTTTCCATGTCATTTGTTTTAGGGAGCTTGGAATAGACCCAGAGCCTTATGCATACTAAGCCCACGTTTTACCATTGTTCACTCTCGGCTACTGCAAAGCATAGAGACATGAGGGAGCTTCCTCAAGCTTGTGAAACATAGTCTGAGCCAGGGCCAGAATTTTATTAGCCTTGACCACATAGTCCAAGCTCTTAGCTGTGAACACGTGGGCCCAAAGGGGAACCTCGGTTATCCTGTGCAATTTACCCACATGGAGAAGTTGTGTTAGTCTACTTCAGAAATCACCCAGGTACTCTGTGAGGTTTGCAGAAGGGTGGTACCAACAGATATTAGACCACTTTCCCAAGGATGATGAACAGACAGCTGCCCATCACCTGTCTTGATCCCATCCCAGAGACAGCTGTGCTAGATGGTCCAGCATGGGATAAATCTATCCATCTTGCTGAGAGTGAGAGTTGTCTCAGCCGTCCAGAGTTGTCACTAGGGAAGTTCATTTAAGGTTCTAGGAACAAAAGCTCTAAATAAGGACTTGCTATGTGCCAGGAAGGGGCTCATAATCTTCACATTATCTCCTGCATGCCCGCCCCTCCGGATCTATATGGCTGAGTCATCTCAATCAGAATTGATGACCCATGGGATATTCTGTCTTAGAAATGTTTCTGTTGGTGGTAGCCTCTGTACATTTCTCCTGTTGTTGTGGTTTTTTTTTTTTTTTCCTATATTGCTCACGGTGTTTGTGCAGCTGCCTAAGAACTAGATATGCAATCAGGGTGGTGCAATTAGATGCATTTCTTATCATGGAAGGAAGAAAATGCCAACTCAAATTTGATGCAATTTTCAAATGCTCCATGATACAAAATGATAAGTTCACTTAATTGATGTGATCTTAATTGGAGTCACAGGGGAAACTAAAAGGCACACTGAGTTCGGTTGTTTGTGTTTTTAATAGCACTGTTTGCTGAGATTGGACCATTATCTCCCTCTGATTCCCCAAATGATGGAGAGTTTATATTTCTGGAGTTTAATGAGAAGGGAATGCCATGGTACAGCACTTTTTCCTAACTTTTTTCTGTTGTGCTTTTGTTCTTAGAATATTTGGATTTTTATGGGCTGTATACTAAAGCTGAGCCACCATGGAAAGTCCTTAAGACAACTCTGTTCATATCCCAGTGATTAGAAACACAGAGATTCATGTTAATTACTATCAACTGGTGACATTTGCTCTTTTGCTAAAACTGTATTCAAGCAATCAATATTTGAGGCCAAACCATCTCCTTGAAATTGTTATTTATAATCATAGAAGGACCAGTGAACAACACTGAATTCCTGCTCCAATCTCGCCCTAGTCAGAAATAGGAACAAGAAAAACAACATGTAAGATCCTGGGATAGAAATATACTGTCGGTGGGGCAGGGACCAGATCAGAAGGCATATTTGAACCAGGAGTGGTCAACAAATTTAGAGAATGAGGCTGAATTTTACCAGGATGAATGTGAGTGTCTACAGTAGCCCAGGATGACAGAGACATAGTTTTGCCTTGAGCACGTCTTCTCAAGTTCCTCCAACTGAACTTTTACATATCGCCTCCATTTTTCATAGCTAAAATTTTTTAAAATTGTACATTTCAAAAAGGTTTTTTTTAAAGGAATAATTAGACCCATGTTTGATGGTATGTCCCTGTAATCCCAACACTTGGGAGGCTGAGGTAGGGAGATTGTTGTAATATTAAGGCCAGTTTAGGCTAGATAGTAAGCCTGAGACTGACCCGGATTATAGAATAAGACTATGTTTCAAAAATAAAAGAAGGGGAGAAGAGAAAGAAAAAGGATGAGTCAGGCAACATAGTTTATCAATAAATACACGATGTTTTACATTTCTGACAAGCGCACATTCTATAAAGCACCTTCCTCCAAGGATGTGACTTTGTCCAATGTAATGTAATTTAACCCATTGAAAATATTTAGCTTTTAAACACGTCCAGTTCCTCACACTGGGTAAGATACAGACTGAAGTAGACTTTAGCCAAATCTTGACATTTAACAAGATCTCTTCAGTGAAGTTTTGGGCTGGTCATCACTAATAACACCACCCATAGGTAAGTGAGAACATATCAAAGACAACTAATGCGCTTTCCAAATGGAATATGGGAGCACAGATAATCCCCTTCACAGTGTCCTAGTGTTTCTTAACTTCTTTTGGAATAGCCATGGACCCTAGCTATCTATGTTCAATGATATGGAAGCCATAAACAAAGACATGATATAACACTCAGAATAGAAAACAGCTTTGCCTTGGAAGAACAGTGGATGAGACAGGAAGTCTGTTTTGGTCCTAGCTTGTCACTAGGAATATGACTCTGAAGAGTTCCTCAATGTCCCTGGTTGTTTTATCCAAATTCTGGAGGAGTCACGTGTATGAGTCATCCCCTCTAACAATCTGAATTCTTTTGGAACTATGAAACAAGACTTGACTTCCCTGGGTGTACTCTGACTCAGCTAAGGAGTCCTGAAGGGAGAGTCCAGCTTTAAAAGTCAGGAGACCAGAGTTACAATTCCAAATCTCTAGTATGAGCTCACCTTTGTAACACTGGACTATGCACTTCCTGTGTCTGTAACCGCCTTTTCTATAAAGTTGTCTGGGGTCTGGGGTGGGAGGATATGCAATCTCATGGTGCTTTTCAGTCTAATTTCCCACTGTTCCACATTACTCAAGGTTCCTTTAGGGAGCTGGGGTGACAGCTGAGTGAGCAAAGTACTTGTTGTGCAAGCATGAAGACCTGAGTTCAGTTGTCAAGAATACACCTCCTTGTGTCCAAGTGTGTGTGTGTGTGGGGGGGGGGGTGGTAGTGAGTGTGTACAGTGAATGTTTACAACCAGTATTCAGTACATAGAGATAGGTGGGTCTCTGTGAGTGGTGGTTTGAATATGCTTGGCACGGGGAGTGGCACTATTAGTAGATGTGGCCTTGTAGGAGGAGTTGTGGCCTTGTTGAAGAAAGTGTGTCTTTGTGGGGATGAGCAATGTGACCCTCCTTCCAACCATGTGAGAGACACTCTGCTCCTGGCTTCCTGGTGCCCCTTTATTATTTGAGCCATACATTTTATATTTTTCCTTTCTCAGCTTGGTCCTTTTTATTAAAACGCTTTTCATAGAAGTGAACTTTAGCAATCACACAATAGAGTTTATACCAGGCTGTTTTGAAACTTCCTTTGTCCAAGCAATTCTAAATCTTCCCCTTAGCCTCAGGCAGATTCTTCAAACGTTGGCAAAAAGCAGCCATGTTCTTCACCAAAATATCACAAAAACAATTTCTAGATCACACTAACTCTCTTCTCCATTGAAACCTCTTGGGCTAGCAGGTCTACACAGTTCAAATTACCCTCAGCACCTACTAAGATGCCCCATTAAGTCCCACTTAAAACATTTCATGGATTTCCAAATAAATGTCCCCAAATCCACATTCTTCCGAACAAAAACATGGTCAGGTCTATCACAGCAATACCCCACTCCTGGTATCAACTTCTGTCTTGGTTAGGGTTTTCATTGCTGTGAAGAGACACTATGACCAAGGCAACTTGTATAAAGAACAACATTTAATTGGGGCTGGCTTACAGTTCTGAGGTCCAGTCCATTATCATCATGATGGGAAGCATAGCAGCATCCAGGCAGGCATAGTGCTGGAGGAGTTGAGAGTTCTACATCTTCATCCAAAGAAAGCCAGGAGCAGACTGGCCTTCATATGGTTAGGAGGAGGGTCTCATTGCCCTCTCCCACAGTGACACACTTCCTCCAAGAAGGCCATACCTACTAATGTGCCACTCCCTAGGCTAAGCATATTGGCTGATCAATGGGTTTTAGATAAAAGGGAAAGACTCTGTATCTAAAAGCAAGGTAGACAGCATCCTAAAGAATTGAGATAAGGGAGGTGCTCAAGAATCAGTGGGAGTGACCTTAGCTGTGACTCATAGTACTGGGGATATGAAACCTGAAAAGGCCATCTTCTCTTGCCAGGCAGGAACCACAGAAGATAGACAGGGACACCAACCCACCCACAAACCTTTCAATCCAGAATTTATCCTGTCTGAAAGAAATGTAGGGACAGGCGATGGAGCAGAGACTGGGAGAATGGCCAACCAATAACCAGCCCAACTTGAGACTCATCTCATGGGCAAACACTGATCCCTGACACTATTAATGATACTCTGTTATAGATGCAGACAGGAGTCTAGCATGGCTGTCCTATGAAAGGCTACACCCAGCAGCTAACTCAGACAGATGGAGACATCTACAGCCAAACAGTGGACAGAACTTAGGGGCTCTTAAGGAAGAATAGGGGGAAGAATTGTGGTCCCTGAAGAGAATAGAAACTCTATAAGAAGACAAACAGTCAATTAACCTAGACTCTTGGGGTTTTCAGAGACTGAACCACCAACCAAAGAATATACATCCACTGGACCTAGGCCTCCACACATATATGTAACAGATAAGCTGCTTGGTCTTCATGTGGATCCCAAACAACTGGAGTGGGGGCTATCCTAAAAAACTGTTGCCTGTCTGAAGGATATGTTCTTCTAGCTGGGCTGCCTTGTCTGGTCTCAGTGGGAGAGGATGCATTTAGAGTCACAGAGACTTGAAGTGCCAGTGTGGGCAACTACCCAGGGGGCCCCACCCTCTTGGAGGGTACGAGGTAGGGGGATGGGGAGAAGGATTGTGAGAGGGGTGACTGGGAGGGGGCAGTGAGTGGGATGTAAAGTGAATAAGTAATAAATAAGTAGATAGATAGATAGATAGATTGGTAGACAAATGAATTGAGGTTGACAGCTGGTCTTCACAAACTTATATAAACACATGTACACACATACACACATACACACATACAGAGAGGGGGGGCACACCAGGATTTCCAGATCTTTATTTTCCTTGAACTTAAATTACCTTCTGTAGTAGGAAAATGCAAGACAAATATATCCATTTTACAACACTTAGTAAATTTTTCCCAACACAATTTACATTTTGAAGTTCTGAGTTGCTGAAGCCAAGCAGGACTGCTGAATCCTCTTGCCTTAGAGCTTGCCATAAACACATTCATTTACTGTTCGAGGCAGGAGTTTCTTCTATTTTGTTTTGTATTTCCAAGCTAAGGGGTTTCCAGTCCCTCTAAAGACAGTTTGCTTCTAGTTGCCATGACCCAGTTTCTTCTCCTCTGACAATGTTTACCATCCAGAGATCAGACCATGAAGAAGAGTTTTGTAAATGTTCTTTAGACTCCCAAAGAGGAAAGCTGCTGTTTCCTCTCTTGGAACTCCTTTCCTGAAGACTTAAGCTCTGGTAGAAGCTGCTCAGCTTCTTATTATGATCATGTGTTCATTTTCAGGGTTCAGGGTGATCTCCGCCAGATCAGAGGGTACTTCTTATCTGTCTTTGAATGTCTAGAATTAAGAAATATACCCATGTAGCAATTGTTTCCTACATAAAAAGGAAGAAACAAGCAAGAAAGGAGGCAGAAAAGAAAAGAAGGGAAGGAGGGAGGGAAGAAGGGGTGGAAGGAAGGAAGCAGAAAAGAAGGGAAGGAGGGAAGTGGGGAAGAAGGGAGAAAGGAAATGAGGCAAGGTACTAAACAGAGGAAAACTACCGTTTTACTTATCAGGAACTAGTGAATTCCCAAGCACTTTGGAAGAGGCTGCTTGGTTAATGGTATCTGCACCAGATAAGGGACACTGTGGAACCAGGCACAGCTGGAGAATGAGTTAGACATGGGTGGAATTTATGCACATCTCTGCAGAGGGGAACAATGCTCAGATGCATTCTAATGTCTGAATTTACCCAAATACCCCATTAAATCTTGCTTTATAATGAATACAATGTCTTGTTAACTATTGTTTATTTGAAGCTTACATTAATGAATCACAGGCATTTATTTTCTTTGGCTTATGGCAATTATAAATTTAAGTTCAGGGACCTTAATTTTCATGTTTGTCATCTCCCAGCATAGACTGGGAATTATTTATTAACAGAATTGTAATCTTTGAATAAATGGCTGATAAGCACCACTGAGTGAATTTTCTAGGAATGTTAACACCAGGAAGTGAATTTTCATGGTGAATTTCAGTTGATGCTCTTTGTCTACCACTACAAATAAACATTCCCATTCTTCAGACACTGAATCCAGCGAGTCCTTATATAAACTGTATCTACAAGCTATATTATAGTGTTGGTGGAAAAAATATTTACCCAACTGTATCTCCTATGAAGATCAAAGATAGCTGTTTAGCCCTAAATCCATACCATCCTCTCTATGGCCCAGGCCACCATGGAAGAGGGGGAGAAAGAAGGTTAAAAACTGGAAAGTAAAGAGAAAGGCTACGGAAAGTCATCTCCTGGGCTAGGTGCAGGTCTTACAACCACAAACTCACTGGCGACTGTGGATGGCTGTACTGGCTTGTTTTGTGTGTCAGCTTGACACAGGCTGGAGTTATCACAGAGAAAGGAGCTTCAGTTGAGGAAAGGCCTCCATGAGATTCAGCTGTAAGGCATTTTCTCAATTAGTGATCAAGGGTGGGAGGGTCTCTTGTGGGAGGTGCCATCCCTGAGCAGGTAGTCTTGGGTTCTATAAGAAAGCAAGCTGAGCAAGCCAGGGGAAGCAAGCCAGTAAGGAACATCCTTCCATGGCCTCTGCATCAGCTCCTGCTTCCTGACCTGCTTGAGTTCCAGTCCTGACTTCCTTGGTGATGAACAGCAGTATTGAAATGTAAGCTGAATAAACCCTTTCCTCCCTAACTTGTTTCTTGGTCATGATGTTTTGTGCAGGAATAGAAACCCTGACTAAGACAGGCTCCAAGAAGAATTGCAATCCAATGGCCGCCCAGATGGCCTTAGTTAAACTAAATGGACTGATAAACATGGGCGAGTCATCCAGGAGAGAATGTGCTTAGTCCTGATGAGACTTGATGTGCCAGAGTGGGTTGGTCCAAGGGCAGGGGGCTCCCAAGAGGAGGAGGGGATAGGAGAAGGGGGTGGGAGGGTGAGACTGGGAGGAGAGGAAGGAAGGAGGCTGTGATGGGGGCATAAAGTGAATAAATAAATAAATAAATAAAGGATGAATGAATGAATGAATGAATGAATGAAAAAATAGATCACGAAACAAAACCAAAAGTCATAAATCTGAGAAAGGACCAAGGAGGAATGGGGAGGGAAGGGTGGCTGACAAGAATGAGCAAGAGATAAGGGAAGGCAAAAGGGAGAGAAATCAGAGTACATGTATGGTTGTGTGAAATTTTCAAATGAAAGTTAATTTGCAAAAATACAAATGATCGATAAATACATTAAAATATGAAAGAATCCTATTATTAAAGAATGTAAATATATTATAAAATGTCATATTGTATTCAATAAATATGCTTAATTGCCATGGGCCAATTGAAGATAAAAATGGATTAACAAACTTATAATTATCCGAATCACTGAATCCATAATTCCTGTGGTCATCAGCGTCCAGGGGCAATGAAGAGGCTTTCTGTTTGACTTAGTGACCCCTGATTCTTCACACCCACCTTCCTTTTCTGGCTTTCCAATTTTATGTCTGAGAGGGTCAAGCATTGTTTATACTTTTTTTTTTCAAGACAATGTTTCTCTGTGTAGCCCTGGCTGTCCTGGAACTCACTCTGTAGACAGATACTGTCTTGGCTTGCCTCAAACTCAGAAATCTGCCTCCCAAGTGCTGGGATTAAAGGCATGTGCCACCTCTGCCTGGCTCACACTTTTGATAGTAATGCCCTGTTTAGACACTTAACAATGTCTCCCTACACGAGCTAAAGAGTGATTTTTCTAACTAGAGTCTAGGTTTGCTTTGAGTTCACAACTTATAACCTGAAGTAGAACAATTGAAACTGAATTAGGAGACCAGTTGTTACCTAAAGACCAATACTATTAACAATGGCAGCATGAGTTTAATTTATCACATTGTCTGTCCTCAAGGAACTTTTTCAGGGGTTGTGAATGAAATTATTCATTCAAACATTCTGGGAGGCAGAATTTGGGTGTATAGGGGCCGTTTTATTGGTTCCCCGCTGGGAAATCTGATCCAATAGGGAAAGGCTGGGATAGAACACAGTCCAAGAATTATGGCTGCTATTTCTAAAGCTTCCAGCAGCTCAGCAAGGCTGATTTTACTGTACCTGGGAATGAGCCAACCTCTAGACAATATAAGGTCATACTGGACACCCTTAGGTAGCCTGACATTTGTGAAAATCAGGTTTCCTGCAACCAATGCTTTTGCACATTGGATAACTCTTCAGTAGATCAGGGTGTCAGATAGGTGGCATGGGATGGAATTGTTTCCGGAAAAGAGTAGCCAGAACACTCGTTTGATTTATGCGTGTTTATCGAGTAGATGCTATGTGCTAGGCACTACTGTAAAAGACAGTGAATCACGAAGCAGACATTCCCTAGAGCCTCTACCTTAGGATTTACCTTCTGTCAGAGCAAGTGTGTGCCCCATCTTGGCACACACACTGAGTCTGTGCCCAACGGGGTGTGACTGCCCCTGAAGTTTATCATAAAATATTTTCCTGGTCACAGAAATTCACATGCAAACAAGACATAAGTCAAGTGTCCAGTCACCTCCTCTTTATCTCTCTCATCTCTCCACCCACACCCCATGTTCTTCCCATCAGCCAGAGTCCGGATCTCAGGAATATCTGTCTCCTGACTTGAATTTGCTCCAAAACCCCACCCACTCCAGTGATCTTGTCTTTCAGGTCAGTTCAGCGGCTTCTATCACACTGCCTTCCAGCCTGACTGGAGCCTTACTCTGTGCTCTTTGCTTATGGTTCTTCCTGCTCAGCTGTAGGTCCTAATTACCTATTTTTCACAGGAAGGAGGGGTCTCATCAAGATCACAGAGCACACATAGGCTAAAGGGTCACTACCATGCCCAGTGAACTCCTAGGAAGGGTAAGAAGTATCCTGGGATTCCTTAGCCAGGAACTGTCCCGACTGTCTGTCTCCTTTTGGCTTCATAACCTCTGTTTGGCTTGTCGTCCCCACCCAACCCCCAGTAAAGTAGCTATCTGCTATATTAAGTGTGGCAAGCATCTGCTATTTCAAACATGCTGGTTGGTATTTGTCCACCTGACCCAAACCTAGGCATACCTGGGAAGAAAGAATCTTAACTGAGAGCGTGCTTCCATAACATTAACCTATAGGCAAGCCCAGCCTGGCGGTGGGGGTGGGGCATTATCTTATTTAGTTCCTGCCCTGACTTCCCTTCACAGTAGACTGTTACCTGGGGGTGTTAGTTGAAATAACTCTCTCCTCCCCACGTTGCTGTTGACTGTGCTGTCTTATCACAATAGATATTCTAGCTTACCACACTGCCACACTACCACACCACCACACTTTCTCACTTGTGAAAACAGATAGACACAAGTCAGAACTTCCATGGTAGGGCCTGGAGAGATAGCTTGGGGGTGGAGTTAACAGCACATAACACTTCTGTGGAGAGAGTTCACTTCCCAGAAGCCACTTGCGACAGTTCACAAATGACCTAGTTGTAACTCTAGTTGATGCCCTCTTCTGGACTCTTTGGGCATTGCACTCACATGCACAAACCCACACATAGACACATGCACATCCACAATTAAAAATAAAACCAATGGAGGAGCTAGAGAAAGTACCCAAGGAGCTGAAGGGGTCTGCAACCCTATAGGTGGAACAACAATATGAACTAACCAGTACCCCCAGAGCTCGTGTCTCTAGCTGCATATGTAGCAGAAAATGGCCTAGTCGGCCATCATTGGGAAGAGAGACCCCTAGGTTTTGCAAACTTTATATGCCCTAGTACAGGGGAACCCCAAGGTCAAGAAGTTTGAGTGGGTGGGTAGGGGAGCAGGGCGGGAGGAGGGTACAGGGAACTTTCGGGATAGCATTTGAAATGTAAATAAAGAAAATATCTAATAAAAAAATAAAACCAAAGTTTTAAAAAGAGAGAACGAGAGCTACCATGATTAACATTGTCAGTTCAGTAAGTTCATGAATATTCTTTGTTCATTCCCTCTCAAATAACTCGAGAGTCCTTTTATACCTACAATAGAGAACTGTGGGGCTGTGATAGGCAGCCTATTTTGGTTGGATGGGGCTTGCTCTGGTGACCCAGTAGAGAATTCTACAAGGGACAGAAAGTCGAGCCAGTTCCCAGAATCAGGTGCCTGACACCACAGAGCCCCCAACTCCATAATTCTGTGACTATCAGTCACACAGACAATGTCCCAAACTTCTGGCATTCTGGCTAGACTCAACCCCCACAGTTACCTGACTATAGCCAGATATGCTCCTCTACACAGCTACCTGATAGCCCAGCCCACTATAAGAGGGGCTGCTTGGCTCCTCCTTGCTCTCTTTAAGTTCTCACCTTCCTTACTCTTTAGCCCTCCTTCTCTCTTTCCCTTCCTCACCACCCCCTCTTCACATGGCCGTGTCTGGTCTCTCTTTCTACCTTCTCTTTCTCTCTGCCTTTCTACAATAAAGCTCTAAAACCATAGACTGTCTCTGATCATCAAGGCCTGCCGTGCTTGAATGATGGGATGGGCTTTCTCCTAACAAGCCGCATCTAACCTCCCTCCAGAAGGCCATCCTATGCTCCAGCCGTGGACCTGACCAAGGACTCTCACCCATGTGGGAATCATCCAGCGACCCCTCTCCTCCTGCCCTCTCCTCCCTTTGGCCCCAGGGCTGATGAGCCCCCCTGGGGTCCCCATTCTGTTCTCAGCTCCTCTGTGGTATCCAGTGTAGGATGCTGGAGGCTGGGAACCTGGTGCCTAGGGCTGCCCCTTGTTCACCACCCGCAGAGTGGAGTCAGTGGCTTCACAGAGCCAGACACCCACCCGGGCCATGAGGTAAGCTTGCAGCAGTCCTCCCACATTCTCCCACCCAGAGCACCAGAACTCTGGCGGGACACGGGTTCTTTCCCACTCCCCTCTTTTCCCCACACCCACGGCCCGCAGAAAACTATCAATGGCCATACCCTCCTGATCTTTACTGCTCACCAGTGTTTTCTGCATCAAAGCACGGTTTGGACTGGATAGCTCTCAGATGGCTCAATATTTAAGTATAAAAACATATATTTTGTTGCTGTTGTTTCTCATAGCTGAATCCACACTGAGATTGAATCATAAATTAATTTCATTTAATATTTAATATTAACAGTTGCAGTGTCCCTAGAGTTAGACACATCTAGGACATTTTTTTCCTCTTTTTTATTAGGTATTTTCCTCGTTTACATTTCCAATGCTATCCCAAAAGTCCCCCATACCCACCCCCCCAATCCCCTACCCACCTACTCCCCCTTTTTGGCCCTGGCGTTCCCCTGTACTGGGGCATATAAAGTTTGCAAGTCCAATGGGCCTCTCTTTCCAGTGATGGCTGACTAGGCCATCTTTTGATACATATGCAGCTAGAGACAAGAGCTCCGGCGTACTGGTTAGTTCATATTGTTGTTCCACCTATAGGGTTGCAGTTCCCTTTAGCTCCTTGGGTACTTTCTCTAGCTCCTCCGTTGGAGGCCGTGTGACCCATCCAATAGCTGACTGTGAGCATCCACTTCTGTGTTTGCTAGGCCCCGGCATAGTCTCACAAGAGACAGCTATATCTGGGCCCTTTCAGCAAAATCTTGCTAGTGTATGCAATGGTGTCAGCGTTTGGAAGCTGATTATGGGATGGATCTCTGGATATGGCAATCACTAGATGGTCCATCCTTTCATCACAGCTCCAAATTTTGTCTCTGTAACTCCTTCCATGGGTGTTTTGTTCCCATTTCTAAGAAGGGGCAAAGTGTCCACACTTTGGTCTTCGTTCTTCTTGAGTTTCATGTGTTTTGCAAATTGTATCTTATATCTTGGGTATCCTAGGTTTCTGGGCTAATATCCACTTATCAGTGAGTACCTATTGTGCAAGTCATCTAGGACATTTTTAAAACTAAGTTTATCTTGAACATATATAAGAGATGAAGTTACAGAAAAGAGGTTTATCCCCCTGAAGGAAACAAATTTTAAAAACAGAAAAATTTCATGAAAAAGTGACAGCCAAAGAATTAGATGTGAAATAAAGAAGAATAATTACAGTTTTAAAGGGAGAAACTGCAAGGAGATTAAACTTAGCAGAATTTCAGTAAGTTCAGGAATTGAGCAGTACTATGAGCAGGTGGTATTCGTAGACAGAAAGTGGAAATGTTGCACACACATAGCCTGTCTGGTTATAGCTCCACATAGGCACAGCATGATTAGTAGGCAGTTGCAACAGGTCAGTTTTGCCGACTGTCATAGAGCAAGACTCAGCTCATCTTATAAGAATACAGACAGTTATGACTTGCAACAATTTTTTAACTTTGCAACATGAAAGACATATGTATTCACTAGAGACCATAAGTGTTTCGTTTTAGTCTTCTATCAGGCTAGCAATACATAGTAGACACTGTCCAATGACTGTGGACACATCTGTGGGGGACTGTCTTGATTTGTAGAAGATGCAGAAGGAACTAGCCCACTGTGGGCAGCACCATCCCTATGCGGGTGATCTTGGGCTGTATAAGAAAGCTTCCTAAGCATGAGCCTGTGAGAGAGCCAGCTAGGAAACAGCATCTTCCATGGTTCCTACTATGTTCCCTTGGCTGTGAGTGAATTTTCTGGTCAGAGGTGACCCTGCATGGAATAGGAAATGGTCCTGCTTTAATGTCCTTAGGTGAGGAGCTGTGAACTAGAAATGTAAGTCAATACGCACTTTGGTATTATTATAACACCAAATGTCTCATTAAAACACCAAATGAAAACTCAAGCATCGTAAATAAGAAGAAAAGAGGGAAATAGTATTTAAGACAGAATAAAGAAAAGAAAAGAAAAGAAAAGAAAAGAAAAGAAAAGAAAAGAAAAAGAATGCTTGCAATAGATAAAGAAAATGCAACCTCTAATGTATTTTACCTTAAAGATATGAAAAATAAAAAGAATCTAGGTTTTAAAAAATGGCAACAGTGGCTGTGTTTGTGGTCACCAAGATGCCAGATCTAGCTGGCACTACCTTTGTGAACTGTGCTGCGCTGCTACCTATTTAGTCACACTTACCTGCAGTAAGTTCAAGGTCTTTCTTTCTTTCTTTGTGTCTTTCTCTCTCTCTCTCTCTCTCTCTCTCTCTTCCTTCCTTCCTTCTTTTCTTTCTTTCTTCTTTCTTTCTTTCTTCCTTCCTCTCTTCCTTCCTTTTTTTCTTTTTTTTTCTTTCTTTCTTCCTTCCTTCCTTCTTTCTTTTCTTTCTTCTTTCTTTCTTTCTTTCTTTCTTTCTTCCTTCCTTCCTTTCTTTTTTCTTTTCTTTCTTTCTCTCTCTCTCTCTCTCTCTTTCTTTCTTTCTTTCTTTCTTTTTTTTTATTGACTTTACATCCAATCACAGCTTCTTCTAGTGTCTCCTTCTCTTCCCCCCACCCTCAATTGTCCTATTTCTTTTTTTCAATTAGATGTTTTCTTTATTTACATTTCAAATGTAAATAAACCTTTCCTGGTTTCTCCTCCAAAAAACTCCTATCCCATTCCCCCTCAACATCATCTTTCTAAAGTCACACCCCAGAGAGGAGGAGAGGCTGAGTTCACTGCCCATATCTACCTACTCCACTGCCCAAGGTACCAGACTCTATTCATTTACATGAATCCACTTCTGCTGACTAGAAAACTGGCAACAAGGACCCAGGTCACTCCCCAGGTTCCAGTAACTTCAGCTGGGACTTCTGCACTGGTTTAGATTACTACTGTGCACAAGGGTCAGAAAGTACACGGGCCCTTAGGCTCATTTTCTGCTAGTATCAATTGACGACCAATATATTGACATTTCATCCATTTGCTTATACTGAAGATGGCTTAAATAAATAACATCAAAATTTAACAAACTTGTGCTAGAGGGCAACTTCTAATGCATTAATTGTTACTTACGAGGATGTGCTCTTAAAGTCACACTTAATGATTAAAGATTAACGTTTTTCTATTAAGATTATAAATGAAGAATGTTTTCTTTCATTTCTATTTAATACTGTACTAGAGATTCAAGTTGTTTGTCTGTGTATGTGAAAAAATGTTTAATGAATTTCCTTTGCGCAAAGTGCTCTGATTTCTAATTTATCATATTTTAATAATGACAACAGGCTCCAAACTGCTAAAACATTATGGGTTTTGCAGGTTGAAATTTCTTGTGTCTATAGTGGCTGAACCTGAGTGATGGGGACATCCGGGATGATGGGACAGAACCTGTGAGAAAAAATTCACTGTGCACAAGAAATACTGAAGATGCACTGGAGCCTGAGGGTACCTTGCCAGCGGACTGGCCCGACACCCGCACGGGCCCACACAGGATTCCCCACGGGATCCTAAGACCTCTGGTGAGTGGAACACAGCGCCTGCCCCAATCCAATCACGCAGAACCTGAGACCGCGGGAAATAGGGAAGCAGGCTACCCGGGCCTGACCTGGGGCACAAGCCCCTTCCGCTCCACTGGAGCCCGAGTGTACCTTGCCAGCGGACTCGCCTGACACCCGCACGGGCCCACACAGGATTCCCCACGGGATCCTAAGTCCTCTGGTGAGTGGAACACAGCGTCTGCCCCAATCCAATCGCGCGGAACCTGAGACTGCGGGAAATAGGGAAGCAGACTACCCGGGCCTGAACTGGGGCACAAGCCCCTTCTGCTCCACTCGAGCCCCAGGGTACCTTGCCAGCGGAGTCGCCTGACACCCGCAAGGGCCCACACAGGATTCCCCACGGGATCCTAAGACCTCTGGTGAGTGGAACACAGCGCCTGCCCCAATCCAATCGCGCAGAACCTGAGACCGCGGGAAATAGGGAAGCAGGCTACCCGGGCCTGACCTGGGGCACAAGCCCCTTCCGCTCCACTGGAGCCCGAGTGTACCTTGCCAGCGGACTCGCCTGACACCCGCACGGGCCCACACAGGATTCCCCACGGGATCCTAAGTCCTCTGGTGAGTGGAACACAGCGTCTGCCCCAATCCAATCGCGCGGAACCTGAGACTGCGGGAAATAGGGAAGCAGACTACCCGGGCCTGAACTGGGGCATAAGCCCCTTCTGCTCCACTCGAGCCCCAGGGTACCTTGCCAGCGGAGTCGCCTGACACCCGCAAGGGCCCACACAGGATTCCACACGGGATCCTAAGACCACTAGTGAGTGGAACACAACTTCTGCCAGGAGTCTGGTTCGAACACCAGATATCTGGGTACCCTCCCTGCAAGAAGAGAGCTTGCCTGTAGAGAATACTCTGCCCACTGAAACTAAGGACAGAGCTACCCTCCCAGGTCTGCTAATAGAGGCTAACAGAGTCACCTGAAGAGCAAGCTCTTAACAGTGACAACTATAACAGCTAGCTTCAGAGATTACCAGATGGCGAAAGGCAAACGTAAGAATCCTACTAACAGAAATCAAGACCACTCACCATCGTCAGAACGCAGCACTCCCACCCCACCTAGTCCTGGGCACCCCAACACAACCGAAAATCTAGACCCAGATTTAAAAACATTTCTCATGATGATGATAGAGGACATCAAGAAGGACTTTCATAAGTCACTTAAAGAATTACAGGAGAGCACTGCTAAAGAGTTACAGGCCCTTAAAGAAAAGCAGGAAAACACAACCAAACAGGTAGAAGTCCTTAAAGAAAAACAGGAAAACACATCCAAACAGGTGATGGAAATGAACAAAACCATACTAGAACTAAAAGGGGAAGTAGACACAATAAAGAAAACCCAAAGCGAGGCAACGCTGGAGATAGAAACCCTAGGAAAGAGATCTGGAACCATAGATGCGAGCATCAGCAACAGAATACAAGAAATGGAAGAGAGAATCTCAGGTGCAGAAGATTCCATAGAGAACATCGACAAAACAGTCAAAGAAAATACAAAATGCAAAAGGATCCTAACTCAAAACATCCAGGAAATCCAGGACACAATGAGAAGACCAAACCTACGGATAATAGGAATTGATGAGAATGAAGATTTTCAACTTAAAGGGCCAGCTAATATCTTCAACAAAATAATAGAAGAAAACTTCCCAAACATAAAGAAAGAAATGCCCATGATCATACAAGAAGCCTACAGAACTCCAAATAGACTGGACCAGAAAAGAAATTCCTCCCGACACATAATAATCAGAACAACAAATGCAGTAAATAAAGATAGAATATTAAAAGCAGTAAGGGAGAAAGATCAAGTAACATATAAAGGAAGGCCTATCAGAATTACACCAGACTTTTCACCAGAGACTATGAAAGCCAGAAGAGCCTGGACAGATGTTATACAGACACTAAGAGAACACAAATGCCAGCCCAGGCTACTATACCCGGCCAAACTCTCAATTACCATAGATGGAGAAACCAAAGTATTCCACGACAAAACCAAATTCACACAATATCTTTCCACGAATCCAGCCCTTCAAAGGATAATAACAGAAAAGAAACAATACAAGGACGGAAATCATGCCCTAGAACAAGCAAGAAAGTAATCCCTCAACAAACCAAAAAGAAGAAAGCCACAAGAACAGAATGCCAACCCTAACAACAAAAATAAAAAGAAGCAACAATTACTTTTCCTTAATATCTCTTAATATCAATGGACTCAATTCCCCAATAAAAAGACATAGACTAACAGACTGGCTACACAAACAGGATCCAACATTCTGCTGCTTACAGGAAACCCATCTCAGGGAAAAAGACAGACACTACCTCAGAGTGAAAGGCTGGAAAAGAATTTTCCAAGCAAATGGTCTGAAGAAACAAGCTGGAGTAGCCATTCTAATATCGGATAAAATCGACTTCCAACCCAAAGTTATCAAAAAAGACAAGGAGGGACACTTCATACTCATCAAAGGTAAAATCCTCCAAGAGGAACTCTCAATTCTGAATATCTACGCTCCAAATGCAAGGGCAGCCACATTCATTAAAGACACTTTAGTAAAGCTCAAAGCACACATTGCACCTCACACAATAATAGTGGGAGACTTCAACACACCACTTTCATCAATGGACAGATCGTGGAAACAGAAACTAAACAGGGACACAGTGAAACTAACAGAAGTTATGAAACAAATGGACCTGACAGATATCTACAGAACATTTTATCCTAAAACAAAAGGATATACCTTCTTCTCAGCACCTCACGGGACCTTCTCCAAAATTGACCATATAATTGGTCACCAAACAGGCCTCAACAGATACAAAAATATTGAAATTGTCCCATGTATCCTATCAGACCACCATGGCCTAAGACTGATCTTCAATAACAACATAAATAATGGAAAGCCAACATTCACGTGGAAACTGAATAACACTCTTCTCAATGATACCTTGGTCAAGGAAGGAATAAAGAAAGAAATTAAAGACTTTTTAGAGTTTAATGAAAATGAAGCCACAACGTACCCAAACCTATGGGACACAATGAAAGCATTTCTAAGAGGGAAACTCATAGCTCTGAGTGCCTCCAAGAAGAAACGGGAGAGAGCACATACTAGCAGCTTGACAACACATCTAAAAGCCCTAGAAAAAAAGGAAGCAAATTCACCCAAAAGGAGTAGAAGGCAGTAAATAATCAAACTCAGGGGTGAAATCAACCAAGTGGAAACAAGAAGAACTATTCAAAGAATTAACCAAACAAGGAGTTGGTTCTTTGAGAAAATCAACAAGATAGATAAACCCTTAGTTAGACTCACTAGAGGGCACAGGGACAAAATCCTAATTAACAAAATCAGACTGAAAAGGGAGACATAACAACAGATCCTGAAGAAATCCAAAACACCATCAGATCCTTCTACAAAAGGCTATACTCAACAAAACTGGAAAACCTGGACGAAATGGACAAATTTCTGGACAGATACCAGGTACCAAAGTTGAATCAGGATCAAGTTGACCATCTAAACAGTCCCATATCTCCTAAAGAAATAGAAGCAGTTATTAATAGTCTCCCAGACAAAAAAAAGCCCAGGACCAGACGGGTTTAGTGCAGAGTTCTATCAGACCTTCAAAGAAGATCTAATTCCAGTTCTGCACAAACTATTTCACAAAATAGAAGTAGAAGGTACTCTACCCAACTCATTTTATGAAGCCACTATTACTCTGATACCTAAACCACAGAAAGATCCAACAAAGATAGAGAACTTCAGACCAATTTCCCTTATGAATATCGATGCAAAAATCCTCAATAAAATTCTCGCTAACCGAATCCAAGAACACATTAAAGCAATCATCCATCCTGACCAAGTAGGTTTTATTCCAGGGATGCAGGGATGGTTTAATATACGAAAATCCATCATTGTAATCCACTATATAAACAAACTCAAAGACAAAAACCACATGATCATCTCGTTAGATGCAGAAAAAGCATTTGACAAGATACAATACCCAGTCATGATCAAAGTCTTGGAAAGATCAGGAATTCAAGGCCCATACCTAAACATGATAAAAGCAATCTACAGCAAACCAGTAGCCAACATCAAAGTAAATGGAGAGAAGCTGGAAGCAATCCCACTAAAATCAGGGACTAGACAAGGCTGCCCACTTTCTCCATACCTTTTCAATATAGTACTTGAAGTATTAGCCAGAGCAATTCGACAACAAAAGGAGATCAAGGTGATACAAATTGGAAAAGAGGAAGTCAAAATATCACTTTTTGCAGATGATATGATAGTATATATAAGTGACCCTAAAAATTCCACCAGAGAACTCCTAAACCTGATAAACAGCTTCAGTGAAGTGGCTGGATATAAAATTAACTCAAACAAGTCAATGGCCTTTCTCTACACAAAGAATAAACAGGCTGAGAAAGAAATTAGGGAAACAACACCCTTCTCAATAGTCACAAATAATATAAAATATCTCGGAGTGACTCTAACTAAGGAAGTGAAAGATCTGTATGATAAAAACTTCAAGTCTCTGAAGAAAGAAATTAAAGAAGATCTCAGAAGATGGAAAGATCTCCCATGCTCATGGATTGGCAGGATCAACATTGTAAAAATGGCTATCTTGCCAAAAGCAATCTACAGATTCAATGCAATCCCCATCAAAATTCCAACTCAATTCTTCAACGAATTAGAAGGAGCAATTTGCAAATTCATCTGGAATAACAAAAAACCTAGGATAGCAAAAACTCTTCTCAAGGATAAAAGAACCTCTGGTGGAATCACCATGCCTGACCTAAAGCTTTACTACAGAGCAATTGTGATAAAAATGCATGGTACTGGTATAGAGACAGACAAGTAGATCAATGGAACAGAATTGAAGACCCAGAAATGAACTCACACACCTATGGTCACTTGATCTTCGACAAGGGAGCTAAAACCATCCAGTGGAAGAAAGACAGCATTTTCAACAATTGGTGCTGGCACAACTGGTTGTTATCATGTAGAAGAATGCGAATTGATCCATACTTATCTCCTTGTACTAAGGTCAAATCTAAGTGGATCAAGGAACTTCACATAAAATCAGAGACACTGAAACTTATAGAGGAGAAAGTGGGGAAAAACCTTGAAGATTTTGGCACAGGGGGAAAATTCCTGAACAGAACAGCAATGGCTTGTGCTGTAAGATCGAGAATTGACAAATGGGACCTAATGAAACTCCAAAGTTTCTGCAAGGCAAAAGACACCGTCAATAAGACAAAAAGACCAACAACAGATTGGGAAAGGATCTTTACCTATCCTAAATCAGATAGGGGACTAATATCCAACATATATAAAGAACTCAAGAACGTGGACTTCAGAAATCAAATAACCCCATTAAAAAATGGGGCTCAGAACTGAACAAAGAATTCTCACCTGAGGAATACCGAATGGCAGAGAAGCACCTGAAAAAATGTTCAACATCCTTAATCATCAGGGAAATGCAAATCAAAACAACCCTGAGATTCCACCTCACACCAGTCAGAATGGCTAAGATCAAAAATTCAGGTGACAGCAGATGCTGGCGAGGATGTGGAGAAAGAGGAACACTCCTCCATTGTTGATGGGATTGCAGGCTTGTACAACCACTCTGGAAATCCGTCTGGCGGTTCCTCAGAAAATTGGACATAGTACTACCGGAGGATCCAGCAATACCTCTCCTGGGCATATATCCAGAAGATGCCCCAACTGGTAAGAAGGGCACATGCTCCACTATCTTCATAGCAGCCTTATTTATAATAGCCAGAAGCTGGAAAGAACCTAGATGCCCCTCAACAGAGGAATGGATACAGAAAATATGGTACATCTACACAATGGAGTACTACTCAGCTATTAAAAAGAATGAATTTATGAAATTCCTAGCCAAATGGATGGACCTGGAGGGCATCATCCTGAGTGAGGTAACACATTCACAAAGGAACTCACACAATATGTACTAATTGATAAGTGGATATTAGCCCAAAACCTAGGATACCCAAGACATAAGATACAATTTCCTAAACACATGAAACTCAAGAAAAATGAAGACTGAAGTGTGGACACTATATCCCTCCTTAGAAGTGGGAACAAAACACCCATGGAAGGAGTTACAGAGACAAAGTTTGGAGCTGAGATGAAAGGATGGACCATGTAGAGGCTGCCTTATCCAGGGATCCACCCCATAATCAGCATCCAAACGCTGACACCATTGCATACACTAGCAAGATTTTATCGAAAGGACCCAGATGTAGCTGTCTCTTGTGAGACTATGCCGGGGCCTAGCAAACACAGAAGTGGATGCTCACAATCAGCTAATGGATGGATCACAGGGCTCCCAATGGAGGAGCTAGAGAAAGTACCCAAGGAGCTAAAGGGATCTGCAACCCTATAGGTGGAACAACATTATAAACTAACCATTACCCCGGAGCTCTTGACTCTAGCTGCATATGTATCAAAAGATGGCCTAGTTGGCCATCACTGGAAAGAGAGGCCCATTGGACTTGCAAACTTTATATGCCCCAGTACAGGGGAACGCCAGGGCCAAAAAGGGGAAGTGGGTGGGTAGGGGAGTGGGGGTGGGTGGGTATGGGGGACTTTTGGTATAGCATTGGAAATGTAAATGAGCTAAATACCTAATAAAAATGGAAAAAAAAAGAAATACTGAAGATGCAAGACTGGTGGATGGAAGCTCAGAGTGGAGAGTAAAACAGTCATCAAATTAAATAAAGGTAATGAGGCTGCAGCCATGACCCGCAGTAACAAAAGAGAGACTGGTGTTGCAATAGATAATACTTACCTCTCATCCCAGCACTTGGGAGGTGGAGGCTGGAAAATTGCAAGTTCAAGACCAACTCAAGAGACCCTGACTCAAAAATCAAAGGTCTGGAATTGCTGGTTAGCCAAAGAATGCTTGCCCAGCATGCACAGACCCTGGGTTCTATCCCAGCACAACAAAAAGAAAATGTGTGTCTTCGTTTCTGTGGGAAGAAACTGAATCAAGGAGCTAGAGAGGAGGGTGGCCCTGTGCAATTCTGGACACCTTGGCCAAAAGCAACTCAGAGAGGGAGAGGAAGAGGGGGAGGGCGAGGGGGAGGGGGAGGGAGAGGGAGGGGGAGGGGGAGGGGAGGGGGAGGGAGAGGGAGGGGGGAGGGAGAGGGAGGGGGGGAGGGAGGGGGAGAGGAGGAGGAGAGTTCATTTAGCTCACAGTTGTTCCAAGTGACACCCAAAGGGCAAAACAGCTGTCACATCCTACCTGTGGTTAAGAACAGAGAAGTCATGCATGCTTAGTGTTCAGCTAGTTTTTTCTACTGTTACACAATTCAAGGACCCAAACCTAGAAATGCTGTTGTCCACCTTCAGGCTTGGCATTCCAACATCATTTAAGGCAATCAAGGCAATGCTCTCTCAAGACAGACAAACTGGATCTAGACTATCCTTCATTGAATCCCTCTTCCAAAGTGTTTCAGGGTTGTGTGAAGTTGACAGTGAGAACTACCTGTCATATTATCTATATATAATCTATGTATATATTATCTGTATGTATATAAGCTGTCTACATATCACATATGTATGCATGTATGTATATAAGTATGTATGTGTGTATATTCTATCACCTGCCCAGTCAACATTATGAATCATTGTCTAGAAAGTAAAAACTTTGAAATAATCTTGACTTCTCAAATTAAATATCTGAATCAATAAAATTTATCTAGTGAGCAAACACAGTATGAAGATTATAGAGAAGATATGGACATTGGTGACCTCATGAGTGAGGCTGGTGTGGTGTCAGCTGCCTAGAGGCTGTGAGAACACAGGTCAGGTATCAGAGCTGGCTCTAGAGTTCTGAACACTATAGCAATGCAGAAATTCTCTGCTAAGTTGCTGGGTTCTTTCTGGAAGCATTTTTGCTAAGGTTTCACACTCACTAGCCTGTAGGCAAATTATTTACCTTGCCTTCCTAAGTTTCTCCCCAGTTAGAGCACGGGCAAGGTTTGTGAGGATTGAAGAGAGAGGTATTATCCTCTGCCTCAGAAAACAATAAGACTCAATACATTGTGATTGGTAATCTAGACTGTCAACCTGTTGGGATTTACAATCACTATGGTAACAGTTCTCTGGGCAAGTCTACAAGGGATGTCTGGGATGTCTCTCTGAGCAGGGAAGACACACCTTGCAATACAGGCAGTACAATTCCTCTGGCTGGGGCTGAATACAAACAGGATAGCTGAGTACCAGGATTCGCTTCTTCCCACTTCCTCAGGACATACGCATGTGCCCAGTTGTCCTGAGCTCCTGCCACCATGCCTCCCCCTCCACGATGTACAGCATTATCAAATGGTGAGCTTAAAAAAAACCCTTCCTTCCTTAGCCTGCCTTTGTCAGATTTTTTTATTCTCTTTTGTTTCTAAAACAAGGTTTCTCTGTGTATCCCTGGCTGTCTTAAGAACTCAATCTAGACCAGGCTTGGCTCTGTCTGCTTCTGCTTCTTGACTGTTCAGATTAAAGGCATGCACCACCACCACCCAGTTAACTTTTATCAGATATTTTGTTATAGCAACAAGTAACTAATGCTTACATATAGTTATCGATAAGAGTTTCCTTTTGTATTGTTCAATGCAATCTGTCACTACTCTCTTTCACCTGATCCTTTCTCGCTCTAATAAGCCCTTCAGCTGACTGATCCATGTGACGATAAATAAGATTAATACATCTAGATGCACTCAACAGAAATGTGCCTATGAACTATACTCTAAAAATAAATCTTAAAATGCATGATGGGGTAGCACCTAGATTGATCATGAATATGGCGTTTCTATTCAACAATGCTATAGGCGATGAATGAAGGATTTATGAGGCTCAGAAGACCTTTTAAATCCCAAATATCAATCTAGCCTCCTGAAATGCCTGTGGTTTGAATAAGAATGGCCCCTAGGCTGATATGTTTGAATACCTAGTCTTCAGTTGGCGAAACTGTTTGGGAAGTATTAGAAAGTGTGGCCTCATTGGAGGAGGAGGAGGAGTGTCACTCAAACCATTCCCAATTAGCTTTTCTCTGCCTCTTACTTACAGACAACTTTGTAAGCTCTCCCCTACTGCTCCAGTACCAGCCCTGTCTGCCTGATGTCATGCTTCCTACCATGATGGTCATGGACCCATCCTCTGGAACTGTAAGCCCTAATAAACTCGTTATTCTGTAAGTTGCCTTGGTCAAGGTGTCTCTTCAGTGCAATAGGAAGGTAACTAAGACAGCCTGTTTGTGTTAAGTGCTCTGTTCAGGAGACTGTTTGCAGTTGAGCTAATACAAAAGCTAATACAATACATGTTAGAAGGGGCACAATCACTGAAGTCCTAACCGCATAGACTGTTGTCCTAGTCGTAACTTTCTGCAGGGTCCTTAAATTCTCTATGTTTTAATTTTTATCAACAGGTAAATAAACAAGGCCTATATCATACACTTAACAGAGCTGTGTCTGTCCAGCACTCACATCTACTCAATATTATCTCCTGTACAATCCACAAAAATAATTAAGAACTGCATTGTCCTAAGAATTATGCTAGGTAGGTGCTGAAAATATTGTAAAAAATAGATTATAAGCTATTTGTAGAAGAAATAGAACTTTTAAAAAGTATACCACCCTATGTCCAGTAGGTGCTGAAAATATTGTAAAAAATAGATTATAAGCTATTTGTAGAAGAAATAGAACTTTTAAAAAGTATACCGCCCTATGTCCAGTGAGGGGATTAGATGAGAAAAAAGAGATGGTGGGGATATGAACTTGGTTCTGGGCATTAGGAAATATATCTCTGAGAATCTGAAGCCTGAATAAGGAAAATAACTCAGTCCCTATGGAGGAAGAGGAGGAGACAGCTTGCATTGCACGTGACAGTGTGGAGCCCCACAGGGTGATCAGAAGCAGCCATTAGCTTTAGCAGGTAAAGAGCATGTGAGTACCTGGTAATGAGGGGGCAGGTCAGAATGCACATGCTCTAACAAGACATATTGGGCATTTCAGCATGATTCTATGGCCCTGTGAGGCCACTGGATGTTCTTTTTAGGAGTGTGTTCTAACATTGCCAGACGTACTTACTCTCTGTCTACCATATAAAATTGGAGTTGGAGCAAGGCCAAAACCAGATTCTGGGAGGCCAATCTTTCACAGAGGGGTTGGCCCCTGCATCTCCTGGACTGTGAAGACCACCAGGGCAGTGATCTGGCTGAGTCTCATAGGCAAAATGCATTCCTGAACTTCAGGGACTGGATCCAGTGTTTTGTGGATCTGTGGGGCTTAGATTACTGATGCTCCACTGAGGCTCAGGGGAGAGCATCTTGTTACTGTTGGGGCTGGTAATATGTGGCTCTGATCTATTTGAGTAGGACTATAGGATGTCTAGCTGGCATTATCTGGACATATTCTTTGGCCTTTAAAAGCTGAATTATTCCACTTCAATATTTTACTATTATTAAGATTTTTCTCTAATATGGACATTTGAGAAAACAATCCTAAGATTCAAATTTTCATGGGACAGGTGGCCGAGTGTTTAAGGTGATGGACTGCTAACACTCAAAATTTTTGTGCATACATTGTTCAATCCTTTGACCAGGTTTGTTTGTTTTTGAATAAGTGCTGGAGAGTACCTTAGAATGGCATGAGGCTATTAATTGGTTTGATTATAATTTTCATTGGGGTCCCTTGGGTGTTGCATGGCAGATTTGGAGCATGGCATATCTGTTGATCCTTTTCTACCTCTTACAAGCCATAAGAGTTTCTGTACCTTCGACTCAGCACATGCAAACGGGGCTGCTTGGTTCCTTCATCCCAGGCTGTAGGGTGGTATCCGAGAGCACAGGTCTCTGCAGAGGAGTGCAGTGTTTTCTTTAAGTTATGAGGTCACTGTTATGCACTAGTTGGGCACTCTGAAAATTAGATTCTGAGGTGGTGTACCAACTTGAATCTGAAACATCACGCCACAGGCTCAGGTTTGTATATGGATGTGTGAGCATACACATATGGATGTGTGTGCCTGTGCGGTGCAAGTGTGTGGAATTACATGTGTGCATGTGTGAACAAACATATGGAGATTGAAGGATAGATTTGAGTGTCATTTCTCAGGAGTTGTATGCATTTATTTTATGTATGTATGTATGTATGTATGTATGTATGTATGTATGTATGTATCATCAATCACCTATCTATCATCTATCTATTGTTTATCATCTATTTATCAACCATCTATCTATCTATCATCTATCTAATATACTATCTATCATCTATTATCTATCTATCTATCTATCTATCATCTATCACCTATCTATTGTCTCTGTATCATCTATTTATCAATCATCTATCTAATCTATCTATCTATCTATCTCCTATCTATTGTCTCTCTATCATCTATTTATCAATCATCTATCATCTATCTAATCTATCTATCTATCTATCTATCTATCTATCTATCTATCTATCTATCTACATATCCACAGAATCTTTCCCTGGCCCAGGAAGTGCCAAGTAGGCTAGCTTAATTGACTAGGGAGCCCCAGGGATCCATCTGTCTCTGAATCCTTAGTAGTAGGATTACAGAATGTGCTATCACATCTGGCTTTTTTAATGTGGGCTGTGGGTTCTAGTTTGCTATTACTTCAACATTTGACATTGAAAAAGGATGGATGGGAGAGAAGAAGAGGACAAAGAGAGAAAAGGTAAGGAGATAGAGAGGAGAGAAAAGAGAGATGAAGGAGATAGCAAGAGGAAGGAGGGAAGAGAAAGAGAAGGAAGAATGAGAAAGGAGGGAAAGAGCAAAAGAAAAGATGCACAGGACATGGATACAGAGAGAGAATGAATGAATGAACAAATTTGAATGAATGAACGAATGAATGGATGAATGCATTGTCAGAAGAGCTACAGGGACACTGTGCTCCTGGGAAGATAAGCTATGAATGGATATGAAGGCTGCTAGGTAATCAGTAACAAACCATGTGTTTAGCTTGCTGACCCGGGGCTAATCCCTACACCCACAGTGCATGCCCTGTGCACACACAAGATTCATGTAAACAACCAATCAAGTAGACAAAAACAGCTTTCAAATTGCATTTAAACACATTATTAAACACAAAAGAGTTATTGAACAACATTGATCATAGATCACTTGTACCAGTGAGACACTGGGAGCATCTTAAATAACCACCAAGCAGGAAATTGGCTCAATAATTCAAAGTATTCTGAACACAGCACAACATTTTGAGTTATTGATGTAGACAATTCACCACATACACTGACTCTTTACAGGAAGGAAATTAAAGACGTGTCATACTAAGTCTGCAGAAAATAAGCCATATATGGGCATTTCAAGCCTAGCCTAAGTCCTGCAAAGTTATTGGTCAGCATTATTATGGTTATCTTTGGGTGGTAAGATTATGAATATTTTTTTCTTTTTTTCTTGTAATAAGGAAAGGTAGTAAAAGTTAATTAAATCCAACAAAAGAAATTTCAGGAACTAAGAAAAGAATATTGGAAAAATACAAAGCAAAATTAAATGGCCATTATCTCTGGATAAAGTAATACTGTTTCATTTTTATTTGCTTTTTACTTAAGTGGGTTTTTTTAAACTTTTTGTAATAATATCATATTACTTTAATAATGAGAAAAACCCATAAAATTCTGCCAACTTTTAGTGAAATGCATGTCATAGCAAGAGAGGAATTTGGAGCTCCATACTGCAAAAGCAAAGAGTCGTTACTTATGCTTTCTAAGAGCTTTGTGAGCTTTTACACGGATAGTGTAACACTTCCCTAGAGAAAGAAAAATAGTATTTGAAAAAAATACATCTTTTGCCCATTAAAAACAGAGACAACAGCCTCTAGAGGCTGGAAAGGTTGGTAACTGGTTAGAAACACCTGATGCTCTTTCAGGGAACCCGAGTTTGAGTCCCAGTGCCCATGTTCAGCATCTCACAATGGCCTATAACCTCATCTCCAGAGGATCTGACGCACTCTTCTGGCCTCTGTAGGCAGCTGCACTTGTGTGCACACAGTTACACACTTTGCTGCATACCACACAGGTCTCCATTCGTGGGTCTCAGCAATGTCTAATCCATGAAGCTTCCACCTTTCCGTCTTGTAATTAAACAGTTCACCATATATGGACTAAGATGACAAAATGGGTCCCAAGAATAAGCAAATCCCGTTTCAGAGTAGCATGAGTCATTGCAGGGGTCCTGTAGGGCCACATTTGGAGTTTGTGAAATTCTGAGTGGTAGAAGATTCACAAAGAATCATCATTTTAGTGCTATGTCATAAGATGACTAGGTTTTTTAAAAACTGTTAACAAGTAGCGCCTGACTCAGAACTCAGCATCTCACATGTGTGAGCCAGAGTATGAAGCATTGTCCCGTTTGGTTATTTGATTACAGTGCTGTCAAGCAGTTAGGCCAGTCTCAAGTTGCCAGCCTTGTACAGAACATGTGTGGAAGAACAAGACATATGGCCTTGGTCTTTTCACTCTAAGGGCTACATGCTTCTTGTCACATGAACTGACTACAGATCATCAGCAATAGCAATGCACGGTCGGAAGTCTGTAAGGCATCTCTTAGGTTGTAGAGACGTTCACCTGCTGTTTCCATCTATGCTTCTTCTCCTTAACATTCGTTTCAGCAGGAGGCTGCTGAGACTCATGACTGACGGTCAGGATTGGACACAGGCCCACAGACTGAGTCTGCAGTTGGCTTCGATGTCATTACGGATCTGTGGTAGTTACTTTTCTGTTGCTGTGATAAACTTCTTGACAGAAGCAAGTTAAGAAAAAAAAATGGATCCATTTTTGGCTCGTAGTTCCAGTGGACATAGGAAGGCATGGTAGAGGAGTATGCGGCCAGCCTGCCTGTCAGGAGCAGAGTTCTCATATTTTATCTACACAAAGGAAGCAGAGAAAGGGGGGACAGGAAGTAGAATCTGGCTATAAGTCTCCACTACCGTCCCAAGTGATGTGTTTCCTCCAGCAAAACCCCACCTCCTAATGGTTCCTTAACTTCCCCCAAACAGAACCACCAACTGGAGATTGATTGTTCAAGTTCATGAGCCTGTGAAGGATATATCTCATTTAAACCAACACAAAAGAAATTTGTTCTATTTGGAGATCTCTAGAGATCTCTGAGAGAAACAGAAAGCTGAAAGCAGCAGCTTATGACCAGGAAAGGATAGGAATGAGCAATATTGTTGGGAACATCTGGGTTGGGCTTGTAACAGGAGAGGGGACCGGTTGAATGGGTCTGATGATAGAAGAATCGGGAAATCACAGAAGCATGTGATACGTCACATCAGACACATGACGTCACAGAGCCCACATACCACAGTCTGGCTGTAACTCGAGGGAGAAGTATACTCATCCAATTACTTTCCTTGGCACCTTAACCATCTATTTACAAGCTCTTAGGAGCTTAAATTACCCCAGGGCTGGGATGACAATATGAGTCTCCAGAATAAACAAATCCAACTTTATGGCAGGATGAGTCATCAACGGGAGGCCATTACAGCCATAGGCTAGTTCTCTTACAGGAGTGAACCCAGCCTGCATTATAACCCAGGAAGGGCACCTGTCCTTCCTCTACCTGGGGAAGAAAAAAAACAACAAGAGAGTTTCCATCCACAGGGTGACAGTTTTGACTAATCTTTTGGACAAGATTTTAGCTATTCTTAGATTTATAAATGAGTCAAATGTTGGTGTCTCGAATCTCAAGTGATTGGATTTCTTAACGCTATTGAGTAGGAACTGGCCTATGACTACTTTCATTGTTTTTCTGATCTCTCGGGTCAGCCCTACATTCCTGAGATTGAAAATAAACGTAATACAGTGCAAGCTGGGAGACTGGGAGCTGCATCACTTTTGTGGTTGCTGTGATAAAAATGCCAGGACCAAAAGCAACTCAGGGAATAAAATGTTTATTTTAACTTACAATTCTAGAGAGATGGAGTCCATCTTAGCAGCAGAGCTGCATGGAGGTGGGAGCAGGAAACTGGCTGATGACATTTTCTTCCACACACAGGAAGTGAGAAGAGAAGGAGGAGGGAGGAGAGAGACAGACAAACAGTCTAATGGGGGGAAGGGGAAGAGAGGCAGAGAGAGAGAGAGAGTAGGGAGGCTATAAAACCTCAATGTCTAGCCATGATGCATTCCTTCCAGTAAAGTTGAACCTCCTGAGAGTCCTACTACCTCCTCAAACAGTACCTCTAACTCAGTACCAAGTATTCAAATACGCAGGCTATCTCTCATTCAAACTACTACAGGAGCCACTGAAAACTTACTTCCACAAAATAAAACTTCCAAACAATAAATGGGCCGATAGACTGAACAGAGACTTCTTAAAAGAAGAAACCAAAATGAGCAGACAAAATTGAAATGTTCAGCATGCTTAGCCATTGTGTGGATGCAAATGAAGATCACTTTGAGTGCCCATCTCTTCCCACTGAGAGCATCAATCATCAAGAAAAGAAATGGCAACAAACACTGGTAGAAATGTGGGGAAAAGAGACACCTTATTCACTGGTGGTGGGAGGGCAAACATAGATGGGTAAGTGTACATTTATATGGAACCCACAGGCTTCAGAATAACTAAAGCAACCTGAATTCAAAGTGTGAGCAATCAGTCTTGGTACTGAGACCCATGAAATGGCCACAGGAATTGTGATAATATGGTAAGATGGCTCACTGGGTTAAGGAGCTTAAGGTCAAGGCTAATCTGGCGTTATTTCATCCCTGGATAATGTGTGGTGCAAGGAGTATCAGTCAGTCCCCTGGCATTGTCCTCTGAACCACACACAAGCATGGAATAGTATATATGAACATATATACACACACACTCACTCACACACACACATGGGGAAGATAGATAGACAGACAGACGGATCTAAAATACATAAATGTAAACAAGCAAAAAAATAGTCACTGCTCAGTTATATTAAACTCAGGAAAAAAACTCATGCATGATATTTGCTCATCAGTGGATTTTTGTGAGTTGCCTGCACTCAATAAAAACCAAAGATTAGCACTATGCTTTACTGTATCTTGTCATTTCTACAGTGAACCCTTTAATGCCTCCCTGTAGGCAGACAGTTTCTGGTGCCCGCTCCTGCACACTGGGAATGGCATCTGCCCAGGTATTTGACAACCTGAGCCTCTGTGTTCCACCTTGCTTTGTGAGCCCCGGTGAACAGGTTGTTTTTTATGGAGCTTTGATGAGCTGGGCAAACCTGAATCACTGGCTGATGTCACTTACTGCCCTCATGCCACCTGCTCCCGCTCCCTCTGACTCATGGGGTCACCTCTGTTGAGAACATGGCTCTCATTTTATGCTCCCTTTCCATTCAGTTAGTCAACAGTCCTAATGCCTATGCCCACACACCCTAGCTTTAAAGAACCCTAGCTTCAAAGATAGGAGTACAAGCAGGGACATTTTCCTTACTTGTTTACTATGGATTTAAGGGGACTTGTTTTGTTTTTGTTTTCATGAAAAAAAAAATTAGAATGAGCCTATCTGGCCCTAGGGGAACCTTATTGATACTTACATTGGATTTTGTTTCTGTATAAAGATAATGTGGAAAAGGGTTACTACATCACTCTCTTCTCCCTCCACACTGTTTGAAACAGTGTCTTTGTTGTTTATGGCTGTGAGTGACAGGCTAGCTGGTCCATGAAGTTCTGGGGGTTCTCCTGTCTCAGCTTCCCATCTTGTAGGCACACGTGGACTGAATCTGATATACTACTAGAGCTTATTTTATGTGGCTTTGGGGGATTTATGCTTACATAGACATTGTGTACTTTACCCCACCAAGCTGTCCCCTCACCCCTAACTATGGCAATATTTAAATATTTCATCTTTATTTATGTGTTTGTGTATGAGTGTGGGCAGATGCATGCGGGTGCCTATGGAAGCCAGAAGAGGGTGTCTGATCCCTTGTAGCTGGCGTTACAAGCAATTGTGAGCTAACTGATGTGGCTACTGGGAACCAAACTTGGTTCCTACCTTCTTACCTGGGGTGCCATCTCCCTAGCCTCAGGTTAGGACAATTTTTAATTACAATAATTCATACAATGAATTTTATTTCAGGATGACAAAATAAATATGACAAAATGGGAAAGGGGTTTGCTGTTGATCTTAGGCTGTTAAGCTCCGGGGTAACCCTTCAGTGGGTTGATTCGAGTCTGATTTCTGCCTGGGAAGACAGAAGCTTGAGTCCCCAGTTCTGGAGCCCAGAGAGTCAGCGAAACTTTCCAGTCCTTTCCTATTGGAGTTTCCTTCCCTCAGTGTTTTCCTTAATCTCCCCCATGCCAGCCAGGCACTTCAGCAGACCTAAAACAACAATACTTAATTAGGATTAACATTTGTAAATACATGGCAATATTTTCCTTGCTTCATGAGGATTTTCTTTGGATCAAAGCAGAATTCATATAAAAATCACTTTTCAGAATATAAAGTCCTAAGTCAACACAGGCACTTGGCAGTCCTAGTGTGCCATGAGGTTCCTTATTTACATGAGGATCTCCTAGAGAAGAACTCAGAGTGCAAAGATCCCAGCTTCAGACACTAGAAGAATCCTCTTTCAGTGACTGCACAGTTCTGAGTCTGCTCCTGGTCCCTGTCACTGTGCAGTCCTGTAAGAAGGACTGAATACTCAGCCAGGGAAACAGCTGATGGCCAGAACGTGTTTTGAGGAAAAACAGATTACATCGTCCTCACTCGAGTTCTTTAATTTGGTTACAAGATCGTGACTAGTCATGAGGAAGAGCAGATTTTTAACCTAGCACAGGTTCCGTTGGCTTCTTCCTCATTAACCATTGCCTGGCTCCCCAGCTCCCTGTCTTTGCTGATGCCCAATGACCCTGTTGCTTCTGCTAATTTTAACAGAGGGATTTTTAAATTTTATTTTAGTTAAAACATGAAGACTTAAATCTCATTGTGGCTTTTTTTTTTTTCAATGCACATTTTAATTTTGTCCTCTCGCCCTTCCCCACTCTCCTGCCCTTTTCCCTTCCATTGTGCCTTCCGCCCCAGTGGCCTCCTCCCCTCTTTTACACCAGGGGTCTTTTGCCCACTCCCTTTTCAGAACCCCTTGTTCCAATCTCATAGTCTCACAGTCTATAACCACTCCCTCGATCTTGTATTTACATTTACACAAACACTAAAAGCTATAATCCACATATGAGAGAACCTGTGGGTTTCATCTTTCTGCATCTGGGTCACCTCACTATTATCATACTTTCCAGTGCTAAAAATTTGCCAGCTTCAGGACTTTGGAGCCAAAAAGGGTGATATGTTGACCAGGGTGAGGCACTGAGACTATGAACAATCTGAGTGGTCCATCTGCTGCACAGTAGGATGTGAGAATGAAGGACCACAGGGGGGTCTCAGGTAAAGACCTGACCTTTGGGACCAGGCACCACTACCTTCACAGGGAGGGTGGAGGAGGATTTGGGATCCCATTATCCACAAAGAGAAGAAGCAGCAAATAGAAGGTGCCAAAGGATCTTCATACTGGTTCACAGAGTGGAGCAAGACTGATTCTAAGAAGTATGTCAGTAGAGACAAACTTCGCAGAGAAATGACGAGTGTTCACAATCAGGACCCCAAATGTCATAAAGCAAGCTTCCTTGATGGGGTCTTCCTTCCTTGTTTAGCTTCTTTGGGTCTGTGGTGTGTAGCATGGTATCTGTGTTCTATAGCTAATACTCACTTATAAGTGAATACATAGCATGCATGTCCTTTTGAGACTGGGTTACCTCACTCAGGATGATATTCTCAAGTTCCATCCGTTTGCCCGTAAAATTCATGATGGATTTCTTTTTAATAGCTGAATAGTATTCCATCGTGTAGATGTACCACATTTTCTTTATTCATTCTTCATTTGAGGAACAACTAGGTTGTTTCCAGTTTCTGGCTATTACGAATAAATAGAGCTGTTATGAACATAGTTGAGCAAGTTGTCTTTGTGAGATGGTGGAGCATCTTTTGGGTCAATGCCAAGGAGTAGTATAGCTGGGTCTTAAGGCAGAACTACTCACAGTTTTCTGAGAAACCTCTGAATTGATTTCCAATAGGGTTGTACAAGTTTGCATTCCTACCAGCAATGACGTGTTTTCCTTGCTCCACAGCCTCGCCAGCATGTGCTCTCTTGAGTTTTTAATCTTAGCCCTTCTGATGGGTGTAAGATGGAACCTCAGAGTTGTTTTGACTTGCATTTTCCTGATGATTAAGGACTTTGAAGATTTCTTTAAGTGTTTCGCAGCCATTCAAGATTCCTCTATTTAGAACTGTCTGTTTAATTCTGTACCCCATTTTTAATCGTTTTTTTTTGGGGAGGGGTTGTCTAACTTCTTGAGTTCTTTGTAAATTTTGGATATTAGCCCTCTGTCAGATGTAGGGTTAGTAAAGATCCTTTTCCAGTCTGTATGCTGCTGATGTGTCCTATTGACAGTGAGCCATTGGTGTTCTGTTCAGGAAACTGTCTACTGTACCAATGCATTCGAGGGTATTTTCCACTTTCTCTTCTAGGAGCTTTAGTGTATCTGGTTTTATGTTGTGGTACTTGATCCACTCGGACTTGAGTTTTCTGTGGGGTGATAAGTATGGATCAATTTCCATTCCTCTACATGTAGACATCTAATTAGTCCAGAATCACTTGCTGAAGATACTTTCATTTTTCCATTGTATGGTTTTTGCTTCTTTATCAAAAATAAAATGCCCATAGGTGTGCAGGTTTATGTGTGGGTCTTCAGGTTGATTCCATTGATTACCATGTCTGTTTTGGTACCAATACCATGCAGTTTTTAATCACTATTACTCTGTAGTTCTTTTATTGTTCAAGATTGTTTTGGCTATCCTGGGTTTTTTTGTTATTCCATATAAAGATGAAAATTGCTCTTTCAAGAGGCCACAGACTCTTACCTTCTGACTTTTTGTTGTTGTCGTTTTGTTTTGTTTTTCGAGACAGGGTTTCTCTGTGTAGCCCTGGCTGTCCTGGAACTCACTTTGTAGACCAGGCTGGCCTTGAACTCAGAAATCCACCTGCCTCTGCCTCCTGAGTGCTGGGATTAAAGGCATGAGCCACCACGCCCGGCTCACCTTCTGACTTTTGATATTTCAGGAGAAAGCTGAACTCCAAGTGATAAAATAATTTTTCTCCAAATTTTGTCTCTGTAACTCCTTCCATGGGTGTTTTGTTCCCATTTCTAAGAAAGGGTGCTGTGACGAAAGGATGAACCATCTAGTGATTGCCATATGCAGGGATCCATCCCATAATCAGCTTCCAAATGCTGACACCATTGCATACACTAGCAAGATTTTGCTGAAAGGACCCAGATATAGCTCTCTCTTGTGAGACTATGCCGGGGCCTAGCAAACACAGAAGTGGATGATCACAGTCAGCTATTGGATGGGTCACACGGCCCCCAATGGAGGAGCTAGAGAAATTACCCAAGGAGCTAATGGGAACTGCAACCCTATAGGTGGAACAACAATATGAACTAACCAGTACCCCGGAGCTCTTGTCTCTAGCTGCATATGTATCAAAAGATGGCCTAGTTGGCCATCACTGCAAAGAGAGGCCCATTGGACTTGCAAACTTTATATGTCCCAGTACAGGGGAACGCCAGGGCCAAAAAGGGGGAGTGGGTGGGTAGGGGATTGGGGGGGTGGGTATGGGGGACCTTTGGGATAGCATTGAAAATGTAAACGAGGAAAATACCTAATTAAAAAAAATAAATCTGGCTTTGTCAGGCTTAATAATAATAATTTTTCTAAATTTTCAGATTGAATTAGGGACAAAATTGAATCAAAAAGCCAATCTTCACTATTCTTACCCTCTTACATTCTTGCCTCTCTCTTGCCTTTTGCCCCCTTGCATCCCCTCTCTACCATTCCCCTTCCCCCCTCTCTCCATGTAGCCATGGCCGGCCTCTATGTCTCTACTCTCTCCTTCTCTCTGCCTCTCTCTGTCTCTGCTACCCTCTTAACTCCCCTCCCCATGTCCTGAATAAACTCTATTCTATACAAAACAAAAAACAAAAAACAAAAAGCCAAGCTTCTAGATTTTGCTGTAGATGTGTGCATCTCCAGAGCTACCAGAGGGCACAAGGTGCTCTGAAATAGGGAATTCCTTGCAGATTTTACCCATCAAATAGTACAGCTTCCTCTAACTGATGGCATTCCCATGCTTAGCTTGCTTCACTAGACAGAAGTCCTGGCACTGTCTTCCAGAATGGAGTGTGGGCCAGGAACTCACATGGTGGCTGGAAAGATGCTAAGAAGTGAAGAATACCTCTAACTTACCATCAAGTTGCAAGTGAGGAGACTCAGTTCTTTGCCTCCTGTCCTGGCAACTGTAGTAACTGTACCTTGTCATGTCTAATCATTGGTCAATAGACAGACCATCACTCTCAAAGCTGCTATTCAACTTTCCGTATTAGCAGCCTATGGATTCTATAATGAATTCCAGAAGGTTTCACTGCTATTCAGAAAGCTGTGAGACACAGAAATGTCAGTTTCAAAAACGGCACATCTTCCAGGTTCAAAACTTATTGCATGAGAGTCTGGGTCGGGTCCAGCAGACAGAGAAAGGAGCTGTGAACTCAGCCAGTCCAAGAATGGATTAGTATAAGAGTTAAAGTGATGAGCAGAGGTCAATATGGGAGAGAACACAGGATATGACAAAACTTAAAACAGACACAATGAAGCTAGGAAACTGTGTTCCCATGATCCCAGGAGAGAAAGGAGGAATTTGAGTTGGAGGGCAGCTTGAGTTACACAGCAAAACAGACTCTTATAGAAGAAAGGGAGGAAGAGGAGGAAGAAAAGGAGGAGAGAAAGGGAAGTTGAGGTGAAAGAGGAGGAAGAGGAGTGGGAGTAGAAGAGGAGGAGAGTTGAGGTTTGGTCCTTTGCTATGTATTGTAATGCTAAATACTGACCCCCCAAGGCCTCCTTTGCTCCCTGGGACAAGATAATCTGTATGCACTCAAAGTAATGCTATGTGACCTTGCTCCTTAATTTAAAACTCTTGGTTGAATAAAGATATATATTCTGCCTATACCTGGGCAGAAGAGAGATAAGTGAAGGTTTTGGTTCCCCAACTTGGGGCTGAGGCAGGAGACCACTAAGTGGAGAGAGGAGAAGCTTCCATGCGTTAAGTGAATCATGAAAACATGGCCATGAGGGCTGGCAAGTTGGAGTTAAGAGCAGCCCAGATGGAACATGGCAAGTTATAGTTCAAGATTATTGATAGGAAAGTAGATATAATAGCATGGAGGATAGATATCTGCCCAGCTCTAGTGCATTCAAGAGTTATGAATATAAACATTGTATGTCATTTGTCTGAGAACTGAATGATCAAAGTCAGAGTAGGAATACCTGGTTGAAATTAAATACCTACTACAACAGAGGAGAGAAGAAAGGGGAGGGGGAAGGGGAGAAAGGAAGAGAGGGAGGAGGAGAACAGGAAAAGGCTAAGGAGTTGTAGGAAAGAAAAGAAACAACAAACAGAAAAGGATCTCAGTCTCTAGAAACAGTGGGAGGTGGTTGTCAATCCTGAGGTCAGAGGCTCGAAACAGCAGGAGATGATCTCACTGGGCTTAGTAGATTCAGCTCTTCTCCTGAGTACTGGTGACATCTGGTTATATGGGTGTGTCACCTTTTTAAATGTGGTCAAGTTGTCATTTATGACTAATCTGTACATGTGCCATAGATCAATCAAATTTGCCAAAACTAATAATTACTTGTGGAGGTCCTCCTCTAAGTTAATTCTCAGTAATAAGGAGCGTGATTCTGCTGTGTTGTGATTGCTTCAAGTCTTCAGTTTCTATTTTATCTCCTTAAGTTTTGAAAATATGATTAAAGGACCAAGGAAGGAAGGAAAGAAAGAAAGAAGAGAAACAGTGGGGTATATATAAAGTCCGTCTAAAGGACCCGGACTGGGTAGACAGACATACATGTGCTCTAAAATGAAATGTCCAGTGAGAACTCTAATGGTATAAATTCAGGAAAATGGGCTCAACCCTGAAGTATTTATTAGACTCATACTTAAAACTGAGTGAACCAGTGCTGGAGTCTCTGATCAGTGAGGAAAACTGGGTGAGCTCTAATCATTGTCTAGGAGTGGGTACTGAGGTCAAAAAACCTAGAGACCCAAGTCACATCCAAAGAGAACCCGAAGATGAGGGTTCACCAGATCCCACAAAAGCTGCTTGGGGCTTTGCTCTGATGAGACTGAGGCCTGACTACTGAAGAGGTTCAAGAGGAGGTGATGAGTGACATTGGTAACGTTTATTAAGTGGCAGAAATAAGTGCCTATACATGACTCAATGAGGAATTGGAGGCCCATGTGATAGCTCAACATATAAAGAAATGTAGCTGTCTCCAAGTTTGGAGATGCAAATTTCCCAGAATGCACACAGAAGGAGTGTCCAACTCCCTCCCAAAAGATTACCCTGACCCCCACACCCATGCCTTGAATTGCGGCATGTGCCTCCCTACCCAGCCCCCATTAAATAAGTAAATACATGTAATAAAAATTTTTCTTTGGGAAAAAAAAAACAGGAAAGGAAATGGAATATAGGCTACCTCCTTTGAAGATCTTGGGGTTAAAGCCAATCAGATAAAGTAATAAACAGATTTTTCAGCAAGACTTTTGGTTAATGCAGTGGCCTAGACAACATGTCACTCCAATCTACAGGCACTACAGATGATGAGTAGCCCTGATATTCCCTCTGGACCTCACACCAGTTCACACCAGGTCACATCCTCCCAGACATGCTGAGGATATGGGTTGAGCCCATAGAGCAGAGCTGAGCCTCCCCTAACAGGTACCGTAGTGCTGCCCTCTGAACCCTGTTACCTGTTGCAGCCTGGGACTTCCCACACTCCCCCTGCTTTCCTCACTTTTATAAGCCTGAAGGACAATAGGAATTTCTCTCCATGCTGCTTCCTCCAAATAGTCTCAGCACCTGATGCTTTGACACTTGAACTAACACAGATGGCCAACGGACAACTTAGATAGCACCGTTCTGAGGTTGAAGAGTCAGCTGCTGAGCAGATGCCCTTGGGGAAGCAATACATTGTGCAAGGTGTGGCTTTTGAGCGGGGCTGTGGTTCGGGCAGAGTGTTCTATGAATGGTTCAATCACCAAGCAGGGAGCCCAAGGGATCTTCCCACACAACCTTCTGGCTTCATTTGCTTATTTATATCTTGGTTAGGGCTTGACCAAAGTGATTTCCTTTTGACACTGATAAGTTTTAGAGAATTAAGTGGTAATGCATGTCAGATGTTCTGTAGGTCTACAAATATACCTAAACTCATCTTAGAAAACTTCAGTAGAGAGTCTAGCTACATGTATTCCTTTCTCTGCTTCTTGAAGATTGTAATTTTAAAATCTTTCCTGAGGATGCTTATTTGTATCTTTATAATTGTAAAAATTTCTATTAAAATGGTTCCCAAGATGTGTTTAGCAAATATTTTTCAAGAGCCTACTATGTGTTAGGAGTTCTGAGCACAGAAGACATCCACTGATCACGATGAGGGTCATCTCTATTTTCTGGAAACAGACTGGAATCAGCACACAGTAAAACAGAGGAAGATGAGACCCTCACACCTGCCCTTTGTAGGATGTGGATATCCAAAGCCAGGCAGAGCTATGTTCACATCCTGGAAATATCGTTTCTTGGTTGCTTTAACCTGAAGAGTGCTTCTGCTCTTGAGCCTGGAATCTCCTCTGTGAGAGCTGGGCACCATATCTACCCCAAGTTCTAGTAGGACATTGGTTGAATGGTGGCCGGAGGGGTATCAGCGCAGACATTGGTTTTTGGTCTGTTACAAAAAGGAAGTATTTTCTATAAACATATTTAAAATGTAAGCCTTTCTTTCACAAAAATCTAGATGCAAATCCCATTAAGTTCCTACAATGTCATTGTGTTAGTTACCTTTCTCATGACTGTGACAAAATACCTGATGCAAGCAAGTGAAAGGGAAGAAGGGGATTGGCTTACAGTTGGAGAGCACATCCCATCATGGCCAGAGGGTTGGCTTACAGTTGGAGAACACAGTCCATGAGAGCACAGTCCATGAGAACACAGTCCATCATGGCTGGAGGGTTGGCTTACAGTTGGCATGAGCACAGTCTATCATGGCCAGAGTGTGAGGCATCTGGACACATTGCATCTGCAGCCAGGAAGCAGAGAGAGTCAAGCTGATATTCAGATCTCATTCTGCCTTTTTATTCCAGTCTTGGACTCACTCATAGGATGGTGCTGGCAAGATTTACAGTGGGTCTTCTCACTTCTATTAACCTAATCTAGGAAGCCTTTCCAGAATGCTTCGGGCTCCTAAGGGATTGTAGACCCCAGGTACCTGACAGCATTGATTGGCAGAGTCACCATGTAAGCCTGTCAAAGATTCTCTAGAACCCTCTGAGCTTTTGCCCAGGTACTGGCCTCTCTCTTTCCTCTCTTCCCGTGTCTCACTTTGCTTCTTATTTGCAGTGCAAACAACCTGAGTGTTTGAAAAATCAAACAAGTTAGAACTGGTCTTCCAACCTATATACATATTACCTCTGGCCTTTGAGTCAGATTTAATTGTTGAACAAAAGAGAAGCCATTGGAACATGAGGGTAGGAACGAAATGTGAATGCCCCACTGCCTTCACCCATTTGTCTACAAAAACCTGGAGTGTTGATAACCTGCTATGATTTTTCATGTCCTCTTGTAGTGGCCTTGCCTTGTTTTATGCAATTTCCAAGGTGAACAGACATGCTCTTTTCATTTTGATACTTCCTCATACCCAATCCCTACCACTACGAAGAGTGTCTGCAAAGTATATTTAGGGTGAAATTAGTATCTCATTGTGAAAGTGCATATTTTCTTCCTTGTAAATTCCAAATTAGAATCTTAATCACAAACGATCATTTTCTAGTAGTAAAAGATAATTGTGGTACCTGCTAATGAGTTATAATTTTTTGTAAATAAAGAGGAAGGGGGGACTAATGGTATTAGAATAACATTTACCAAGTTTCTGAGTCAATCTGTCTATAAACCCACATATAAGGAAACTAAAATGTCTAGTCCATGTTTTGTTATAAACACAGAACTCATTAAAAGAAGAAAGACTTTCATTGTACACTCTAAATCATTTTGATCCCATGCTATGGATAAATGGGTCATGTCTGTCTGCAACTGATGGCCTCAAACTACTGCTTTGATGGCTGTGTCTACTGAGACTCCTAACCCAGTCTAATACAAGAAGGCCTGATTCACCAACCTGATGAGAATCATGTTCCCTACCAACATCTCTGGGCCATGAGGGGACTATTCTGACAACCATTTCTTTCCCTTCATTTATAGGGTAAGAGACAATGCTGATTTGGCTTGAAAGCTATCCCCATATTTTAATATATCTTAGGTTTACCCCACTAATCATGGCATTAGTAAGAACACCCTGAGAATTTCACTTCTAACAGAGGGGAGATGTATATTCTATGACATTAAGCATTGCATCCCAGTGATGTAATCTGTTTATACCAGGAGCACAAAGCCTGTGGACAGCATTCCATCTCAGTGAGAGATGCTCAGATCAGCAGAAGATCCAACTATCATGCCTATAAAATTCCCATGGCCCTGGCTTCTCTGGGAAGATAAGGTTTAACTTAAGAAATGATGAAAAGATTATGGTGGCCTTAAAAAGTCCAAGAAAGTGTATTACTGTCCCAGAAAGGAAAGTCACAAGGGCCATAGGGCAGGAGATGGCTACAGCACATGGAGAATGGCAGAAACTAGTCTGTAGACAGAGGATAGGGCAGGAGACTGGAGACAAGTACTGTAGAGAGCACATCAATGTGTGATCAGTCATGCTTTCTTAAGATGCTTCTCTGGTCACTGAAGAACATATGTTAGGATGAGCATGGAGCCTAAATCATCTACAAAAGATGGCTTTAAGGTGATCAGAAAAAAAGAAAGGACTACAGGTAACATAAGGAATGATAGTATTGGAAATAGGTCTTGGAGATGTAAGACTTTGTGTGTTCCTGAATGTCATACTGATAATAGACAACCACTGCCATGTGTAGTGTGGACACTGCCCACTGCTCCTCAGATAACTCTCAGATGGGCAAGAGTATAAAGTGTTTAAGTGTGTTGGGAAAGCAAACATAGATAAAGCATTGGTGTGGAGTATGTAAGGTAGTCAGTTGATGGTTATGAGGTGTTATGAAGACATACATATTTGTATGTGGAGTGTGAAGGCCAGTGGTCAGCTTTGAATATTCATCCTCATAACCCTTTAAGACAAGATCTTTCAGTGGAACCTGAGGCCCTGTTTTCACTAAATCAGCTGTCCAGGAAGCCCTAGATATCCTCCCATCTTGTGTCCCCAGCACTGGGATTAAAACTCTGTTCTTTACATGGGTGCTGGGGAGCAAACATCAGGCCTCATACTGCGTAACAAGCACTTTACCAACTGAGCCATCTTCTCCGTAAGATGTTTTTTGACCCAGAAATTTGTCTCTTGTGGCCATAGAGATATGGTCAGACCCTGAGTATTTACAAAGGATTAGTTTACTGATTGGGAGGCATGATGCCAATTCCAGCAAGGGCTTGATTGATGGTGTCATCTCATGGTACATGACATCATGTCTGGCATGTGTGCAAAAGAACGAAATCACATGGAGACAACAAGCCAGAGAAGGGGTGGAGTCAGGCTTATTATTTTAGCAACAACTCTCTAGAAATAACTAACTCAGGGTTCTGGGAAAATTAATTAATCCCTTCTAAGGGTGATGCCCTTCATGTTCTAACAAATTTCCACGAGGTCCCATCTCTTAAAGGCTCCACAACTTCTTATCACCATAGTATATCATAAGGGAACAAGCAATATCAGATCTATGGAAGTTGGTGAGCCTGGTATTTAATCATGAAATAAATATGCAGAAAATATAGAGAAGGTGGTGCTCTCAAAGTCCCCAAGAGGACAAGAGCAAACTTGCATACATCCATTGAAAGCAAATGCAGTCTTTCAAGTCTGTCTGCTATTTCATACTGTTTGATCTCGGTAGTCTCAATAAGCCCAATGTCTATAAGTCAAGAATTATCCTGCAGAAGGAGGCGTCTTTTGTTAAATTAAGATTTATCTGTCCAAAATTCCCTAGCAGTACACTTACGTACTTAAGTTTCCTACATCAATAAAAATTCTTGCTAAAATCTTACCATTTAGATAGTGGGGAGAGTGTTACTTAGAGAGTGCTTGTATGTGTAGAGTAGAAAGAAGCGGGCAGCGAAATAAGGAGGGAGAAGAGAGAGGGAAAAGAAGCTATGGGTCGGTGTCCAACCACAGTGGCTTTGTGTGTGACCGATGAAATCATTTGTTTGTAATTGCTTTAAAAAAATGTTTATCCAGGGAGCCGATAGCCACTGTGAGACGCCAACCTGACCTTCCTGTGTTTGCTCAGACAAGTGGCGGTGGTCAGTACCACATGGTACTGGAAGGAGAGTCCTGATTCCCTTATTCTGACCCACTTCTTCAGACACCTTGTCTGTTACCAGAGCAATCCCTTGCATTTCTAGGACTGAGGGGAACAGTGAGATCTTAGCCATTTGAGAGCAGATAAGACAGCAGTCTAAATGCTGGGTTCAGTGAGACTGAATGAGGAGTGAGGGGCACAAATGCAGGGCCAGGCTTCTCTGGAAAACTAGACAACACACCTTTAAATTTTTTTCTCCTTCTTCTGCCTAGAAATTAAATAATTTTATAGCCGTTTCTTACAATTTCTCTAGAGATGTCTGTCCAGTCTAGCATCACAATAAATGTTATCTCTCACTGAAACCAAAACCCTGAAGCTATATCCTAGATTGTCTCTGACAAGGCAGGCGATGAGCTCTAGAAAAGCTCTTGGCCATCTCACAAGTCTGAGTGTGACCTTCAATTACTTGGATTTACATGGTACATGAGAGTAGACGGCATGTGGCCTATGTCTCCATCGACAGACTTGAGTAGACACCCAACTAGACCACAGCAGGACCATGTCTCCAGGCTCAACTGGCCAAGCTGTTTTTCAGGCTGACTGCTTCATGATACCCTTCACAGGCTGCCCCCATCTTTCCTCTCTAAAATATGTCAAGCTTCTCCAAATTTATGCACGTCTATTCTGGGTGGGATAGACCTTATACTATGTGTCTGCACTTCAGTGAGCCATAGGCATCTTGGGTTCTAACAAATAAACTTCTGCCCAAAGGGTCTCATAGTTCCTTCCTTATCAGCAGGAAAATACCCTAGCATGGTCCTTCCACCTCCATGACTTCTCACCTTTCACTGGAAGGTGAGAGTCAATTATCTGAATAGCTCAGGACCTCAAAACTGGAACAACTCACTTCATCTTTGGAGATAAATTCCAGAGCATTGACTGCTCTCTGAAGGAAAGGCCCTGTCACCAACGGAGGAATGTTCTGTCCTTTTTAAAACACATTGATTTATTTTGAATTGATAGGATACAATAGCAGTTAGAATGCTCAGCCACCACATTTTGTCCTTTTGAGCCTGCAACTTCTAAGAACTTGAACAATACATTGAGGGAAGCATCACATGACAGGACACTTCTTAGAAAGGCAGATTTTCAGGGGCTTTTTACAGAAGCTGTGTATCTTTAATCACCTTTAGAAAACATACAACATGTTCTGGACAGAAACAAGCAATTGTGACAATAGATGGATGTCCATAATAAAGAAATTCTTTTGACTCCCCATGAGAAAGGAAAGGAACACTGTTATAGGTAATTGTTAAAACACACCCTGCTCCCAAAGAAATGTTCCCTTAGAATTAGCTGTGACAATGGAGATAAAAGCACAAGGCCTGGACACTGACTTTTCTCTGTCTCTTTCCTTGTATTCCCAGGCTCAGGGGACTATTGCTTTCTAACTCTGCCACAGAACTAAGCCCACAAAAGAGGTTCATGGAAATTTCAAAGGTGCGGAAAATGCTAGAAGATAAATCTTATACCCCAAAGCTTTAATTCACCATTTAAGAAATCATATGTTAAATTGTCATGTTTGATTTATTGTTGGTGGATTTTGTCTGTTTATGTTATTTCTTAGGATCTCACTACGCAGCCTTGAGTGAACTGGAACTTACTATGTAGACCAGGCTGGCCTTGAACTCACAGAGCTCTGCCTGCCTCTGCCTTCTAAGTGTTAAGATTAAAGTTGTGTTCTAACCATACCAAGCATTCTTGTTCCTTTGTACTTCCTGAATCGCTCCTTGCACCTCACTGCATTAGTTTCCGTCTCAGTTGTTGTGATAAAATATCCTAACTAAAAACAACTTTGGGGACAGAGGGTTTATTTGGCTCACAATTCTAGGGTATAGTTCATTATTATGAGGAAGTCAAGGCAAGAACTTCAGGCTTCACACTCACAGTCATGAGCAGAGAGAGAATAAACATATGGACCCTTGATTGTCAGCTTCTTTGTGGTTTTTGCTTAGCCAGCTTCCTTTTCTCTTACTCAGTTCAGGATGTAGCCCATAAAAAGGTGCCATCCACAGGGAGCTTGATGCTAGCCACTGTGATGCTAAGCTAAGATGGCATAGTTATTCTAAATATTTGTCTTTGAGATCTTAAAATGTGAAAATATACATTCTCCGGGGGTGTGGGTGGGGGTATAGTCAAGTTATCAAGTAACATCAAGGCAGCCCTCCACCCCACCCTAGACGTGCACACAGGCCAAAATTGTCTGAAAAATTCCTCAGCTAAGGCTTTCTTCTCAGGTGATTCAAGGTTGTAGCAATTGAACAATTAAAAACTGATGGAAATATCGTAAAAACTGATGGAAAAACTGAGTAAAGCTAACGTTCCCTATGGGAATTTGGTGGCTGAAGTGGTGGAATAAAAGAAATCAGAACTTTGGACAGGTAGCAAGTCTTGATGCAAGCAAATTTAATGTGTTTAGCTATCAACTGCCCTAGATGAATATCCTCTTAAATGAAATCTACTCACTTGTAAATAAGGAAGCAATCACAAATGTAATACAATCTGTGGATACAACAGACACAGGCATAGGAAATTAACTGTACTTTCTCTGTAACTAGGCCAAGGAGGAAAAGCATGAATATTTTCCATAGATGTTAAATGAAAGGACATTTGATTCAATTACAAATCTATTCTCAGTTTTACAAAAATCTATAAGGAAAATAAGATAGACAAACTCTGTTAGAAGATACTTTTCTCAACCCAAAACTATTGATTGACATGGTAGCCAACACAATAGACAAGAGAAAATCCAATAAAAGTAGTGGGCATGGAGAATTTTTTATGCAGATGATGTTATTCTGCATACAGAATATCAAATAAAACCATAGTGGATAAGACAACATGGTTAAGAATCACTGTCTGATTCTCATTTAGTTTCCCCATATATCTTCCTTCGGTCTTCCTACTTCCTCTTGATTGTTTCAGAGTGAATGTTCACGTTTTGGGTTTTCTAGAAGAAAGCCTCTACAAGTATTCCATAAGTCTTTTCCACATAGCATCAATTTTACATTGTGCCACCTATGTATCTAAATCCATGAAAACAAAGATAATAGAATAGTGGGAAATTAAGAGGGTAGACCAGATGGCTCAATGGGTAGAAGTGTTTATTGCTAACTGTAATGAATTGGACTCAATATTTAGGATCTCACCTTCTACTAGGTGAGATCCTAAATATTGAGTCCAATTCATTGAACACACACACCATGGCACATACATGTACACATACATACAAAATAGAGTATTATATTAATAATAAGGTCAAGATGATGAGCTAGTTCATCGCAATTAAATTCCACATTTCAGATTTGTTCAGATTGTTCACAAACCACAAAGCAGTGCCCAAGAGGAGAGTGAAGCTTCCTCTGAAGATATAATTAGGCACTCACATAAGAATTGGTGGACTAAGGATTGGTGGAACCAACTGAGTATCATGTAGAAATTTTTCAGAAATGCATTAAATGGAAAGTAGGAGTGTCCCCAGATGGCACATCTTTCCCATTTTAAGATCTCAAAGACAAATATTTATAATAGCCATGACATCAGAGCACCACAGTGGTTGGCCAGCATTTGTGGCATGGCTGTCATTGCACACCCTTGATTATAGCTGTCCATATTTGCATTGGTTCCTTTGAAAAGCAAGCATTGTTGCTAGTTGCCATTTAAACTGTTTCCAGAAAGCTTCCCCTATAATTTAACAGTGAAACAAAGTAATTTTGGATGCAGAAATACATGGAAATACACCATCATGGCAGCACATTTGTATTAGCCGTATGACTCTTCATTGGACAGAGATTCATGGCTCTACATTTCTTGCAAAGCAGCTGCCAAATGCTTTCCTGGACTTCAGAAAGGAATGTATCCCCAAGTAGATGGAGCAGTGTTACATTTTGTTCCTGCTGTGCATGGAAAGGGATTATTGTCACACATACACTAAGCAGTATTATTGAAGAAAGGAGAAATTGCCAAATCTCTTGGAACAGACAGAAGAAATTTCAAAGCAATAAAAGATAGGATGTCTCATCCATACATAATGCAAGACTATTGTCAAAGCATCAGATATCAATTGAAGTAAATTTTCCTGATGGTTTTATAACTGCCAAAGGTTATATTCCAGGCTGTCCAATTGGGAATAAAATTAAAACATGAGTTTGTCAAGTAAGAAATACCAATGAAGCATCAATGTTTTAAACGTGCCTTTAAGTGAGCCTGGGAAAGCTACAGAATGTGTGCAGAGGGAGATGATGGGCTCATGATACAATGGCCACAACCTCTGATATATAATGGTTTGCTTAAATATTTCTAGACAAATTTGCAGATATTTAGTTATAAACTATGAAATGGTCACCAGAAATGGGGTTTCCCCTGAAGATGCCATATCAGGGTTACACAGCAGAGTGTGTGAAATGTAGCTTAGTGTTGGAGCTGGCTAAACATTTAGTGGGAAGGTTGTACTGAGTAAAAGGGAAAGTAGGCACATCCTAGAACCACGGAAAGATGGCAACCAACACAGAGAGGGATCTAAGCCTATTTTCACAGGAGCTTCTCCGTGGCAAGGTACCTGCCATGCATCTACAGGCTTAGAAGAGCAGCGGAGCCCCTCAGACTACAGAGTTCTCAGGAGCCACTCAGAGGTGGCACAGGCTGCATCCAGCTGCTTAAATTCTGCTGCTATAGGATTCTGGCTGCATGCCTCCATGCCTAGGACAAAGCTTAGTGCTTACTTGACACTGCAGAAAGATTTCTGAGTTGAAATGTAATAAAATGCTTATAGCTTCCATATAGAATTCCTGTACAATACTGAGCACATGGAAGACTCCAATATATTGTATGGTGGCCCAAGAGTCCAAACATTTCCATAAGCTCAGTTAGCAAGATTGTGTGTATGTGTGTGTGTGTGTGTGTGTGTGTGTTTCTTACTGTTGCTTGTTTTTAAGGATACCATGGTATCCTTCAGGGTGCCTTGATGATGCTGTACCTTCTCCAGGGTCCAGGCTGCCTGCAACCTTGTCTGTACCCCTCCCTGTCATCCCACCCCGATCTCTGGACACAGAAAGATTTGAGGGCTTCTGCTCCTTCCATTTTCATTTACTTTCTGTTAGAAATATAACATTTTTGTGATGTGAAAATATATTATCATTTGGTCTAAAATTCTTTTAAGTCATCTTGTTTTTAGCAATGGCCAAACAGCACAGCTCTGTATTTGCTTAGATAGTTAAGTGGAAACTCTTACACTGATAGGAAATGTCCAATATATGAATTAAAGATATACAGTGGAGCTGGGAGAAGACTGAGCAGTAAGAGAGAGCTTGCTGTTCCTGAAGACTGCAGTTCAGTTCCCAGCACCTATGTTGGGCAGTTTACATCTGACTGTAACTTCACTTCCAGTAGGCCAGGGGCCCTCTTCTGGTCTCTACAGACACACATGTGCAAGTATACACACACACAAAAGAGAGAGACAGAGACAAAGACAGAGACAGAGAGACAGAAAGAGAGGCTAAAACAAATCTTTTTAAAATATCCAAGAGTTACAGAGACAAAGTTTGGAGCTGAGACAAAAGGATGGACCATCTAGAGACTGCCATATCCAGGGATCCATTCCATAATTAGCCTCCAAACGATGACACCATTGCATACACTAGCAAGCATTTGTTGCAAGGACCGTGATATAGCTGTCTCTTGTGAGACTAGGCCGGGGCCTAGCAAACACAGAAGTGGATGCTCACAGTCAACTATTGGATGGATCACAGGGCCCCCAATGGAGGAGCTAGAGAAAGTATCCAAGGAGCTAAAGAGATCTGCAACCCTGTAGGTGCAACATTATGAACTAACCAGTACCCCGGAGCGCTTGACTCTAGCTGCATATGTATCAAAAGATGGCCTAGTCGGCCACACTGGAAAGAGAGGCCCATTGGACAGGCAAACTTTATATGCCCCAGTACAGGGGAATGCCAGGACCAAAAAATGGGAATGGGTGGGTAGGGGAGCGGGGGTGGGGGGAACTTTTGGGGTAGCATTGGAAATGTAATTGAGGAAAATACGTAATAAAAAAAATTTGTAGTCTAGCCAATGTGATATTGAGGACCCTGACTAGATCTAGAAAGGAGAGTGAAGAGGGCCAGGAGACAAATGGACAGACTGACAGATAGTGTATGCTTCATGTAATAGACTTGTGCTTTAGGCCTAAGAAAATATACAGCTTATTTAACAACGATATGCAAAAAGCTCACAATAATACAAAGAAACACCACAAACAAAGCCTAAAACCTTTCTTCCATGTTTTCTGGATATGCTTTACTATTATTTAGACTACTAGGGATGTCTTTGTTTTAAAAGGAACATTCTATTTCAGAGCTAAGATTGATTACAAACTTGTGCTGGCCAAGAAAAGACATTGAATACTGTCACCCCAATTTACCATGTCACTAATTTGGCAACAGGGGGATTATTCTTAATGGATTGAAAGAAAAATGTCATTTGTTTCCCTGTGTGTATCTAAAGCCAATATTTCATGCTTCTTAAATTTCAAAGCTGTTAGGTCACAGACCGTAAGAGCTCACACAGGCATTAAGACATACCTATAGCCAAATCCCTTCACTTCGCAGAGGAGAAAAATATCTAAGGACATTGTCTAACTCCAAACCTAACACACTGCTAAGGATGCCAAAACTAGCACCTGAGTTCTGACATTTTACAGCCCTCTTCCAGAGACATTTTTATAAATCACTTGACCATTACCAAAGATATACTTCTTGCCCATTGGACTACAGGCCGATGGTGGTAATCCCCAGGAATGCCTGGGACCCCCTCCTCTTCGGACAGATTCTCAAATTTATTAACTACAAGAAAAGTATATGAAGGTAGATTTTGTCTTGAGGAATTAATACTTAAACCTAAGAGATTAAAAGTTTTAATTAACATGGCTGCCTGAGAAAAAGACAGTAGGTGATTCTTCCCCTTTCTCGGGTGAGGAAACACACACACTAAGAAGAAGAAAAAAAAAACCTGACAAAACAACAAAACCCCATGGCCATAGAAATAATCTGAAGTAAGCACTGTCTACCCTGGGCTGCAATCTGCAGCGTGGTGCCTGTGTGACTCTGTAGCACACTGGAGACTTAGCAAGGCCTCTAGCCCAATCAATAAATAATGCGCAGATGAGAGATTGAGGTCTCGGCAGCTCTACAAAAATCTATTAAAAGGAATCCCAGTTCCCTTTGGAGTTGCAGTCCCTCTCTTAGCTCTGCCAGGAGGTTTTTACTTTATTTGTTCTTGCATTTTGGATGGCCTCCTCCATTGGCCAGGGGATAGATTTGATTATGTCATTCCATTTGTCCCTTCCCAGCCTGTCTCTGTGATTGAAGTGGGTTGGAAATGGATCCAGGACTTGCTGCCTGAATGAGAGTCAAGAAAACTTCTCAACAACCTTGTTCCCAGTACCCCCACTGGGAGGGTCACCATGACCACAGGATGCCCAGGGTTCTGTTTGTGCCCCAGCTATACACAGTCCATAATCTTCTGTAGAGCCAGACAACATCACCAAAGTCTGTGACAAGCACTTTTCAATACTCTCTCTCTCTCTCTCTCTCTCTCTCTCTCTCTCTCTCTCTGTGTGTGTGTGTGTGTGTGTGTGTGTGTGTGTGTGTGTGTGTGAGAGAGAGAGAGAGATAAAGGGGTTCACAGACCTGTGCACACACATGTGGAGGTCAACATCAGGTGATCAGGTGTTCTCCTCTGTCACCCTTCATGCCAACTTTTTGAGACAGGTTTACTCACTATGTTAGAATGACTATTGCTATGATGAAAAACTGTAACCAAAAGCAAGGTGAGGAAGGACTATTTGGCTTATGCTTTCGCTTCACAGCTCATCATCAACACAAGTCAGGACAGGAACCTAGAGGCAGGAGCTGATGGATGCAGAGGCCATGGAGGGATGCTAAGTTACTTGCTCCTCCTAGCTTGCTCAGCCTGCTTCCTTATAGAACCAGGACCACTATCCCCAAGATGGTACCCAGAATGGACTGGGCCCTCTCCCATCAATCACTAATTAAGAAAGTCCCCTACAGGCTTGCCTGCAGCATATCATATGGGGGGCATTTTTCTTGGGATTCCCTCCTCTCAGACGATTTTAGCTTATGTCATGTTGACATAAAACTAGCCAGCACAACCACTGACCCTGAAGTTTACCTATTTGGTTAGACCAGCTGCATGGCAATCCCAGGGGTTCACCTGCTTCTGTTTCTTCAGGATCAGAGTTACAGATACACTCCACTGCACCCCACTTTTTACATGCTGAGGTATGAGTTAGGATCTTCTTGCTTGTCAAGCAAGCACATTACTAATTGAAACTTTCCACAGCTTCAAAACTTAACTCTTGGAGGGGAGAAGTTACCTGTTATTGACAGTATACCACATCCGTGTAGAAACCACAGCATACCCACAACAAGACTTTCTGGCCAGCTGTGTGCATCTGGCAAACTGAAGAGCCAGCTCATGAGCGAATGCACTGCAGCTCAGAAGGGCTGAAGGAGTTTCTCATCAGCTTCCTTTATAGACAAGGAGGGCCACTGATGAAATTTAAAATACAGAGAGGCATGCCCACTAAATCATTATATGTACATAAAATGCCTCCGTAAGCTTCCAGGGCATTTTATTGTGAACTCCAAAGCGACACACTGCGATCTGCACAGCTCTCCGTGCAATGATGCCTAATCACAGCAAGCTGCTCCCTGGAATTCAAGACAGCCGGCCTTTGGCCAGAGACGGCTGCCATGCTTCCAGTTCCATGAGGAGATGAGGGAGGCTTGCTCTAGAAGCTGGAAAGTGACAGCCTCCTGCCAGACTTGCTATAGCCATGCTTTCTTCCAAGTTTAAAGGTGGAGAACACATCTGCTCCTGGCAGGCCCAGCAATGCTTCGTAGGCACAGCCCCCTGAGAATGCAGCTGCTGTACTTTTAATTTTTTTTTCAGAGATCACATCCCTTTCCAATCTTGGAAGCATTCTGGCCCTTCCATGAATGGAGAAGGCTCTCATGCAGACCAGCAAGCAGCCATCCATCGGATTCCGGTTATGCAGAGGACAGAACACACTGCACCAGAGCCAAAGGCAGAGAAGCCACACATCGTGTGGTTAGAAGTTGCTGGTCTATATGGAATGCTGGGTAGTTTCCAGACAGAACTAAGAGCATAGCCACAGTGTGGTGCTTTGGTTGTAACTCTCCATCACATTTCAGCTAAGAAGGCACAAATTCCTCAAACCTCTACAGCCATTCTCTGAGCAGCCCAGCTCCCACTTTCTCTCTGAATAGGCAGGAGATCAGAACCATTGGGATAGCCTTGTGTTGTCTTGGGGTTTTGAATGTTTTGTTGTCGTTGTTGTTGTTGCTGCTGCTGCTGCTGCTGCTGCTGCTGCTGCTGCTGCTGCTGTTTTGAGCCAAGAGATTGTTCTGTTATTCTGTAGGTGGATAGTCCCCTGCCTCAGCCACCCTTGCGAGGGGGTTACATGCATGTAACATCATCCCTGAATAACATTTTTTCTTAAAGTTTAGTGTGGCTTTAAAGATTGCTTACCATTAGGGCCCTATAACTCTCACAAGAAAGCCAAGATTCATATTAAAGATATAAAGAGTATCACATGACAGTTTGGGAAAGAGAAATTCACCGTGGATTTTTAGTGGTTAATTTTCAGCAATGTTTATGTACGAAAAGAAACTTGCTCGGATTGTTGAGGGGAGGCTGGGCACACCACAAACAAGTGGAGATTTCAGGCCTTGAGGGAGAGTGGATGAAGAGGTAAAGAGTTAGTCTGGAGCAGGCGCTGAGCTAGCCAGGAGATGCCTCCCCAAAGCCCAGTGCCAAAGTGGCACACAGTCCATCAAGAAGACAGCCAGGATAGTTGGAGTGAGCATCCAAAAGACACTTAACACAATTAGATTTCCCTTCTGGTGGTTCTAAGAGCTTCCCGCAGAAACTAAAAGCCCAGTGTCTACCATTTAGATTGTCTTATGAGTGAAAACAGCAGCATTTTCAAATTCAGAGTCTGTGTAACCACTGCATCCTGCCCACTTATCTTGCAGGTTTACCAAGCAGCAATTACTAATAGCTTTACTGGACACTATTCTAAATTATAACACCATTTTATAGCCCAGGAGTTGCTTGTTTTCCAGTCATCCACGCTTGGTTTCTTTCTCTGTAAAGATGAGCCATGGTGCCCTGGAAGAGGCAAATTGGCAGAGGGACTTCAGGGAGAGGCAGATGGAAGTGTGAATCCCAGCTTGGATAATGACCAGCTGGGAAATCTTGAGGAAGAAACTGGGCCTCTCTGAGTCTCAATGTCCTGGACAGTTAAGAATCTCGCCCTGCAGATGTGATGGGACATTAGGTGAAATACGTGTAGAAATGTACCTGTCACGTGGCGGCTACTTGATGAATGAAGACTATTGCTATTCTTTTCTTTTCTCCCATTTTTATTAGTTCTTTGAGAATCTCATGAAGTGTGTTTTGATCATGCTTACCCTTGCCCCCTAACTTCTGCCACATCCACACCCCCTTCCCTACCCACCCAACTTTGCATCCTCTACTTTTATTGTGCTAGCTTTGTCTTTTTTTTTTTTTTTAACCCACAAGATACTGTTGCCAGTACTCTGGACTACTTACTGCCCAAACCTACCTGCACTTGGGGGTTGGAGGTGAGGTAGCACAGAGTTAATGACACAGACTCCAGCAGCAGGTGAGAAATGGCTGTAGAAAGCTCTCTGAGGGCTGGAGAGATGGCTCAGTGGTTAAGAGCACTGACTGCTCTTCTGAAGGTCCTGAGTTCAAATCCCAGCAACCACATGGTGACTCACATCTGTAATGAGATCTGACACCCTCCTATGGTGTATCTGAAGACAGCTACAGTGCACTTAGATATAATAATAAATAAATCTGGAGTGAGCTGGCCAACTAGAGTGAGCAGAGGTTCTGAATTCAAATTCCCAGCAACCACATGATGGCTCACAACCATCAGGACAGCTACAGTGTACTCATAGACATAAAATAAATAAATAAATCTTGAAAGAGAGAGGGGGGGAAGGAAGGAAGAAAGAAAGCTCTCTGAACATTGTTGTAAATTCCATTAATACCCTCCACCCATGCCCCATTGGTCCCAAGAAAGTATCTCTTGTAAATAGCAGTTCTCAGTGGGCTGGCATTGACTGTACCAGCAATCCTTGTTCTCTCAAGCAGTCCTCAGTTAGGTACTCTTGTAGGAGGTGTTTTTGTGACTGTGAGGCCCCCAGCATTTACATACAGAGGTGGTCCCATCATTCCTGCAAAATACAACTTATGCTACGCATATACTCTTGGATGTGTGATCTTCCATTGGAGTCGGGTTAACCTATTAGGGCTCACATCCTTAAAGCAGCTGATTCTCCCTCTCCTAGCAGCTTCCTTGGCAATACCACCTAAGCTCAGGGTGAAACTTCATGCCTACCTCCCTGTCCATACCAGGATTTTGTCTGCCTTGGGATTGATCACATAAATGTTAGGCATACCGTCACAACTGCTGGGAGTTCATGTGTGACCTGGCCTGCTCTGTCCAGGAAGCACTATTTCCTTTTAGCTATTCATTGCCTCTAAGTATTCAGTCTTTCCACCTCCTCGTCTGCAATGATCTCTGTTCCTGGGGAGGAGAGGCTGTGACATGGATGTCCCATCCAGGGGTGAAAGTTCAGAGTCTTGTAGTCTCTGTGGTAATCACTGTCTTCTCTCATTCTATACCATAATGTTGTTCACAAATGCATACAAATAAGAGAGTTCCCTTATAAGGGAACTCTATTTATGTGTATCAGAAATGGGGTGTGCCATCACAAACTTCAATTATCTTTACCTTATTTTCTATTATTTTCCATTTTTTAAAATCCTAGTATGTCCAAGTTATTACTGACATCTACCCTTAAACTTTAAAGTCTACATATTATGCAATGATGACAAGGGCTTGTAAAGAAGACCAAATCCAGATCATATAAACATAAGATATGGGATGTGAAAATTATAACCATCAAGACCTGCCAATTATAGACAATAAAATAGGCAAATAATCTAGCTGCTTTATTGTTCCAACAGAACAACCAGCTGAATTGACTAGATTATCAGCTTAATAACAAATTGTATTAAAATCCTATCATGGCTTCATATGGGATGATTAGAAAGGTGTAAGTAGCCAAATAAGACAAGTCAGGAACAGTTGCCCTAACTCTGGTCTAAAGCCCATGCCTAGGACTTCATAGGCTCTAGGTAGAAGCTGCTGAATGGCCATACTATTAAATTGCCTTCTAAATGTCCATGCTTATTTCTGCAGACTTGAGCTGCTCCCAACTGTAGTCAGAGAAGCTTCCTCTTGCAGTGAACAGTAGTCAATGGTGAGATGCTTAATTGGCCAAAACACTGAGAACAAGAGACTGAGTGCTCAGCTCTACATGGGACAACTATATTAACCTCTCCACCATCATCAGGACCGAGGCTCAGAACATCATGGAAGAGAAGGAGAAAATATAGTCAGAGCCAAAGTATGGGGCAGAGTACTGAAAAGTACTGTCTTCAGGACATGGCATAGCTCTTGTCCTATTGTACACTCAGTGTGTATGATTACCTACCCAGAGCAAGCCAGGCAGAGTTCAGTACAGATGGAATAAAAGATCTCAGGCCTCACCCTTTACTGAAAAGCTATTGCTAGTGTAATTGTCAGAGGAGGAAGAGTCAAATTTTAAAAACATGGACTCAGCTAAATTTCCAATATTCCAATGAATGGGTATTGGGCCGCACACATGGGCAGTAGCTCTAACCAGTAAGATCAGGACATCTAAAAATAAATTAAACAAAACAAACAAAACAAAACAACAACAACAAAAAACAAAGATTTGAAGTTGGAGGGTGGGGTATATTGGTCAGATAAGGGGAGACTTGGATAGGGAAAATAGGTTGGAAGAAGAATGGATCATATTAGAAGGCCAAATAGCTTGTGTGTGAACAACACTTGCTCCAGAGTTCATGCTCCTAACATCCGTTTGGTGTGGTCCTTGTGAGGACAGTAATACCTTGGTGGGAACATCATCCAGGAGAAATGATGCCGTCTTAGGGTTTTATTGCTGTAAGAGACACCATGACCATGACTGATGCAACTCTTATAGTAGAAAACATTCCTTTGGGGCTGGCTTACAGTTTCAGAGGTTCAGTCCATTATCATCATGGCAGGAAGCATGGTGGCATGCAGGCAGACATGGTGCTACAGGAGCAGAGAGTTCTACTTCTACATCTTAATATGAAGGCAGCCAGGAGGAAGGTCTTTCCTCAGCATTGGGTGGGGCCTAAGCATAGAAAACCTCAAAGCCTACCCCTACAGTGACCCACAACATGGCCACACCTACTCCAAAAAGGCCACACCCTCTAATAGTACTACTCCCTGAGGACCAAGCATTCTAACACATGAATTTAAGGGGGACAAATCTATTCCAACCACCATAGATGATTATGCAACTTAGATGAAACACAGCTCTGACTGGCCTGGAACTCAATATGTAAATCAAACTGGCCCCAAATTCACAGAGCTTTACATCTGCCTCTTGGGTGCTGGGCTTAAAGTCATGAATCACTACACTGAGATGAGTGTTTTAATGTGAAACAATTAAGTGGTAATTTTCTTTTGGAAACCATCTCAGAAAGTATAAACATGATGAAATCTAACCCAATCTTCTCCTCTAAAATGTGGTAGACAATGGAAAATATTAACCATTTAAAAAATATTGACATTTTATTGTGTTAAGGTGTTCAATATGATATCCTGAAACTGTACACAGGGTTAAAAATGCCATACCCAAACTCAATAGAGATAACAGAGATTTGAGCAAGAAGAAGCAGAAAGGTGCAGAAAAGCCTCAATCTGCACATTAAACAAAATCTTTAAAAATTTAAGGGATGGGTTAAAATTACCTTGAAATGCATACGTAGATAACCCACAAGAAAGATCATAGCTGCCAGTATGCCAGTTAAAGACCAAATACACTCCCAGTCAGGAAAAGGCATCAGAAGCAAAATTGAGTTCACACTTTATAAAAACAGCCAACATTTTAAAACTGTAAATGGTGCAGCATATTTTCTACCGGAATGAAAGTTCTGTGGAAAGAGAGAGCTTTTTATTGGTTTTCGATGCTACATTACTGGAATGTAAAGTAAGTTGTAGTGAGGGAATGAGTTTCTTATTCAACATTTGAGAAGTGAACAATGGATACAGCTCCCAGTTCTGTTGCATTCCGTGTTCTCAGCAGCCAGGAACTCATTCAAGCAAGGTGAGGGCTGTTAGCTCCATTTTCAGGCTTTCCCCCAAGGCTCAGGGTTACTTAGTCAGCCAGTGGCAGAGTCAGAACTGGAACCCAGGTCGGCTGGTGCCTTCCCCATACCTTAGGCACAGAAGAAACCCAGGTTTCTGTGCCTAAGGTATGGGGAAGGGAGGGGAACAATCTGTATACCAAAGGAAACCTGCCAGGGAGTGTAGGCCTAGAAATAAAAATAACAAAGTCAGGACACACTCGCAGGTGCACACTTACCCACTGTCCAAGTGGAGAGAGCAGAGGGAAATGAGTAATTTATGTTAAATATACACACATTAGAGTATACTGCTGCAATGTGGGAAAATTCAAGGTATGAGAGTTGGCACTGATCGGCATCAATAATGAGGATTTGAGGACAAAAACAAAAAGCAGAAGAGTAAATATAATACGTTCCCATTTTGTTAAAGTGTGTGCATGTATGTGTATGTTTGTGTGTGTGCCTGTGTGTGCATATGTTTGTTTGTATGTACGTGTGTGTGTATATGTGTGTGTTTGACATCATATGACTTTCTTAGGAGAGAAATTGTCTGAGGTGGCTAGCTATGAGTCCTCCAGGGAGGGACTATTGATGGGAACCATACCAAGAGACTTAGAGGAATGAAAGAAAAATGAAGCAAACAAGGGGAAAGTGAAGACCACCTTTTTAAAGATGCATTTATTTTTATTTGTGTGCATCTGTGTACGTGTTCATGTTTAATTGCTTTTTATGAGCTATATAAGAAAGATGCTCCCATCCCCAGTGTGGATTCACCTCTGTTTGCTCATCACCATCTGGAGGTTTCATGGTTCCTTTTATGTTCACACCCAGAATTCACTTTTAGTTCATTTTCATAAGCTTTGAGGAATTAGCCAACATTGTTTCAAGTCCCTAGTCAGTGAAGAAGTATGCTTTAATATCACAATGAGATACCATCTCACATTATTCAAAATAGGTGAAACGTGGGGGACTGAAACATGTTAGCATAGTTGTTTAACACCTGGAGCCCACAGCTGTTGCTGATGGGAATATCAAACACTGTAATAATAACTTTGGAAAACAATTTTGAGTTATGTGATAGTTGATCACAGTTGTCAACTTAAGTGGATCAGCTAAAAGGCAAGCTGAGGGTTTTTCTTCATTAGATTCTTTGAAATGGGAAGACCCACCATAAATGTACGAGGTACCTTCTGGTAGCAATCCACATAAAAGTAGATAAAAAAGAAAGCGGATACTCTTTCCTGGTTGCTTCTCTCTGCTGGCAAGTTCATTCACCCTGATGCTACTACTGCTGCGTCCTTCACTGATATGAGAACCAGCTTCCTCAGACTTCCAACCTAGATGGAATCCTCCAAGACCTTCAGCCTCAGTGTGGAATTCTGAGATGCCCAACCTCATGGATGAACAACCACTGAATTCTGGGTCTGCCTAGAATGAAGAGAGCCATGTTGAGTTACCCACACTTATAGAAGCCTAATCAATTCCCCTTTTAATATATATTCAACATATCAATTCTACTCCTCTGGAGAAACTTAACATAAGTTGCTAGAATTCAAGTAACTCCAACCATGAATCCTAGCACCTACACATCCAATTGCTTATGTAAAACAAATGCAAAAAATAAACTCACACAAAGACCTGTGAGTAATTGTCTGACAACCTGGTCTATATGTGCTTGGAAGTAAAATTCAACCAAACATCTGTCAACAGGTAGATGGACTTCCACATAAAAGATGAAACTGTGGTATGACCATCCTACTATTTACTAATAAAATGTGAAATACACTTCCATATACATAAACACAAATGCTATGTTCTATTTGTATGACAGGAGGTCAGTGGAACAATCTAAGGGGAGGAGCTGGTTGTGAAGTTCAGAGGTACTTTGGGGAATTATAGAAATAACCGGTACCAAGACGGGGATGACGGTAAGGCTGGATACATTAGCTACATTCACTGACATCTTCTAGTCTAAGAAAATCATACTTCAAAAAGTCAAAATAAAAGGGAAGATAATCGAATTAGTTTAAGAACTACAATACACAAATAAAATCAAGCCCCTGGCAAAGGGAGGCTCCTTGTGAGGATGCTATGTGGTCAGCACAGTCTCACAGGCGTCTATGATTCTTGACAAACCACTCCCAGCCATTGAATCAAAGTGCCTTTCTAAATGAACTCAAGTAATCATGTGCTGTCTGCAAAAGGGAGACTCTGCCACTCCTCCAAATTGTGAGCTCCGTTCATCTCTTGGATATTTATTACAGACTATTGATGTGCTTTTGGGTGATAGCCTGTGGGAGTTTCACAATTTGTATTCCCTGTAAGCTAGATGCTGATTTGCAGCTTCACAGACAGCCATAGGCCGCTACTATATACCTACCACATGCTAATGAAACCTATCACTAGTGGAAGTGGCCATCTATGAAGAATTTATGACCTTATGGGCATTGGACTCTGAGCCAGGAAAGCCCAGACATCTCAGCTCCTGAGAGCTTAGAGCAAGGGGTGAAGGTCAGGCAAAGGTCAAGAGCAGGTCCTGTGCCTTCCAGTAGCCCCAGGAACTTGGTGCAAACACTGATTCTTAGTCCCTATTTTTCCCCATTAAATGAAGGCATCTAGGCCAGAGGATCTGTATCCCCTAATCTGTATCCCCATCCAGGCAGTTGCTGTGAAGCACTCACAGGCCAGCACTGCTCTAGTGGGTCCAGCCTCATGACACGGGCTAAGTCCGGTGCATCCAGATGCTGTGGAAAGACGACCAAAGCTCACTGGTGTACTGTTTATTTCTTCCAGTTGCCCTGTCTCACCTCCTCTGAGTCAGTCAACTTCTCAATCCTTGTACCTGTCCTTCTTAGTTCCATTTTACAATCACCCCTTTCGCCCACCAGGAGTGTCATTACTTGCTCTGGTAAGCCACGTGTCTGTTCTTCGAGACCTGGCCTACACCCCACTTCAGGGTTTTCGTAGTTAGAATGTCTGCTTCGGGTTCCCTGTGGCTTTTACAGCTCAGAGCACTTTTCCTGGAATACCAGCACCTGTCCTTAGAGAGCTTACAAGAAATTCAGGGCCTTAGGCTCCACCCACTTCAAACCTGAGTGATTGAGGGTTCAGCAAGTTTGAGGGTCTTTGGGATCTCACTGGCCAACAATTTCAAAAGAAGGAACACATTCCTGGGATGGCTTTGTGCTTGCTAGCTTCTGGTGGCTTGTCAGATTATTGTTGCCCCATTATAGGGCAACTCCATCGTAACTCTTTAATGCATGTGTACAGATGGATCAGGAAGCTTACAGACCTTTACTATGGCTCCTTATTACCTTTCAGGATAGCTAAAACCCTATTGCTGAAGACATCCATATTTAATCATAAATACATGAAGAAATCAAGCTGGTGTGGACCTGGAAACTTCATTCCTTCTGGCTAGCTTTTATAGTGCTGGAAGGTACTGTGCCTACTACTGGAAGAGAGAAGTCATCCTTAATTGTGTCCAGATAGGAACCTAGTGAACTACAATAGGAACTGACCTAGAAAAACATGCTCACCTGGATAGTAGTGGCATGGACATTATGGGAGTGATCAATCCCTTTCTAATTGGATTTGAGGCCTGCTCCATAAGATGAAACATATACCTGACACCATTATTGAGAGAAAACAAAAGTAAAACCTATGTCTGGGAATACCATGGGCCTTGGCAGAGAACTTATTACTAAGATTCTTTAAATGGGCACAGCATTGAACAAACTCCTAATGATTTATCATTTACCCTCAGAGAAAGGCACCTCTCAACTTTCATCCTCTGTTTGCAATAACTGATTATAAACAGATAGGCCTGGCCAGGGTACAAAAGATAACAGACAGCACAATGATCGTGCCTAAAAGGAACAAATTTCTTACAAGCACACATACCCTTGAAGCAATAGGAGATCTGCCTGAGACAGTTGGGGAGAGAAGATGAATATGATCAAAACTGTATGAAATTCTCAAAGTACTAATAAAAAAATAAAGAGCTCAGTGGGTGAACGTCCTCATAAGCCATGGATATATTGTCAGAAGTGGGCAGGGCGGCAGGACCCCAGCCTCCCCTCCATACCACAGGGCATTTGTTCGGGCTGCTTTGGGAGGTCATACCCCAGAGGCAATTTATTGTGAGTCTTTCTGTGTCCTTTCCAAGTTCAAATGGCAGTGTGCTGAGTGAATCCTCCACTCCTTCCTTGTCCCTGTGGCGAGGCACAGGTGACACAGAGCAGAGCAGAAGAGCGTTCTCCTGGCCTGCACAAGGACTAGAGTTGGATTCCCAGTTCTACCAGGTGCCTCATGCTTGTGATCACAACTCTTACAATGTAGAGACAGAAACATCAGAACGTCAAGACCATCCTCAGTTATATAGTATACATATAGCTCCAAGCTGTCCTAGAATATGCAAGACCCTAACTTTTAAAAAAGAAAGAAAGAAAGAGCAGAAGAAAGAGAGAGGAGGGGAAATATCATCAAAATCTCTTAAGCACACACATAAGTAAATGTCAAATGAAACACATTACTATGCATAATTTATATGTACTTATTAGGTTTAAAAAATCAAAGTAAAGTCAAGGGTTGGTGAGATGGGTCAGCTGCCAAAGAGCATTTGCCAATAAGCCTGATGACCTGAGTTTGATTCCTTGGCACCCGCACGATGAAAGGAGAGAATTGTTTGGTCAAATTGTTCTGTGGCCTGCACACGGGTGTTATAAACAAACACATGTATAATAAACAAAAATGAATAAATAACTCATATCCAATAAAATTTGGTTTTAGATGAATAATCGAGTAGTATCCCTGAAGTCACTGCCCCATTACCTCATCTTTACAGCTCCCCTCCCCCATCCTGGAAAGCATTCCTGTGCTTTGTGCCTTATGGGATTTGCCTTCTCTGGATATTTCCTGCAAATGGAGCCATCACCAGCCTTATTTTACTGTATTTCTGAAAAAGAGACACCTTTTAAAGATAAGGATAAAATGTGAAGAAAAAAAAAGGTTTAGGGAGTAAATTTTAGAATGGAGCATGCCTATAATCCCATGACATGCATGTACTGGCATTCACACACATACCTATCATACGTACATGTGTAAATAGTAATAAATGAAAATTCATTTCAGTTGTGAAAAATGAGCTTTGGTGAAATGTGTGAGTGTATGTGCTTTGCTGGGCCCTGGCTGCCTGTGTTTGGGTGAGTCACTGAGACCTGAAGGAAGGGAGCAGATGGGAACAGAGGAACTCCTGTCACCAAGAAGAACCACAAACAGTAGCTCTATTCCTCCTCACCCGTCCTTCCCCACCTTAAGACTTGAAAACTGGCCCTGCAACAGCACTGCCAGGAGGATTATCCTTTAATTGGGCAGAAGCCTGTCCTGAGCCTCTGCTTCTGGTAATTAGATTTAGTGATGTTGCCTTTAGAAATGCAACCAATTTCTCAAGATTTCAGAGGTCCGCTCGCCAGCATCTGGTGACCATTTTTTTTATAGTAGGCACAAACACTCAAACAAGTAAGAAATGCTCAAAGGAAAATCTTATTTTCAGGAATTAATAGAGCATCTCAGAGTGTCAGGGTGAAGACATGTGAACTGAATTACTTGTTCTTGGAGAAAGAGAGGGGTGAAATACCCATTCTGGGATCCTTCATTAAAGCATTGCATCTGGACAATTTTGTGGTGTGCTGTCTCAGGAACATGTATGTCTCAACTGCAGATATTGAGACAGGAAGCCATCCACTGCAGGGCACCAGAGGTCATGATAGGAAAAGGAAGAAAGGGTACCTTGCCCCACTAGGGACCTGCTGTCACACACTGTGGTTAGTTTAGTGAAGAATTGACGAATAGTGATAGAATCTGAGTTCGGTGGTGTTGCAGGATATCTGATCATACTGTGAGCCCTAAGATTGTATGCTGAAAAGAACCTGTCTCTCATTGGGGCATGCTCAGCCTTAGCATGTACCTTTAATCCAAGAGTGCTGTAGAATAGTTGATCACATTATGAGACTGTGTACTAGAAAAACCCATTTCTTGTTGTGGTGTGGCTCCATCCCTAGCACACACCTTTGATCCAAGAACTTTCTGTTTATAGTAAGCAAGATTGAATAAAGTCAATTGTAGGTCAAGAGGCAGAGCAAGCAGCCAGTTGACAGGGATGGAACATAAGATAACCCAGGAAAGAGAAAGGGGGAAACCTATGAATTGAAGTGTGTTTAAGAGCATGGAGAAGGAGCAGGAGCTTTTCCATCTGGGATGTCAGTGGAGTAGACAGGTCAGCTGGGTGCTTTCTCTGCCTTTCTGAGCTCGCAGGCTTTCACCCCAGTGTCTGGCTCTTGAATCTTCATTTGATAAAATCAAACACTTGGGATTTTTGTTGTTTTAAAAACAACAGCAGAGTGCTTGCCTAGGATGAACAAAGGCCCTAAGTCTCAGCACCAGAAATAAGTAAGTAAATAAATAAATAAATAAATAAATAGGACCTCATAAAGTTGCAAAGCTTCTGCAAGGCAAAAGACACCGTCAATAAGACAAAAAGGCCACCAACAGATTGGGAAAGGATCTTTACCAATCCTAAATCAGAAAGGGGACTAAATCCAATATATAGGGGACTAATATCCAATATATACAAAGAGCTCAAGAAGGTGGACTCCAGAAAACCAAATAACCCCATTAAAAAATGGGGCACAGAGCTAAACAAAGAACTCTCAACTGAGGAATACCGAATGGCTGAGAAGCACCTGAAAAAAATGTTCAGCATCCTTAATCATCAGAGAAATGCAAATCAAAACAACCCTGAGATTCCACCTCACACCAGTCAGAATGGCTAAGATTAAAAATTCAAGTGACAGCAGATGTTGGCAAGGATGTGGAGAAAGAAGTACACTCCTCCATTGTTGGTGGGATTGCAAGCTTGTACAACCACTCTGGAAGTCAGTCTGGCGGTTCCTCAGAAAATTGGACATAGTACTACCGGAGGATCCAGCAATACCTCACCTGGGCATATATCCAGAAGATGTCCTAACTGGTAATAAGAACACATGCTCCATTATGTTCATAGCAGGCTTATTTATAATAGCCAGAAGCTGGAAAGAACCCAGATGTCCCTCAACAGAGGAATGGATACAGAAAATGTGGTACATTTATACAATGGAGTACTACTCAGCTATTAAAAAGAATGAATTTATGAAATTCCTAGGCAAATGGATGGATCTGGAGGGTATCATCCTGAGTGTGGTAACCCAATCACAAAAGAACTCACATGATATGCACTCACTGATAAGTGGATATTAGCTGAGAAACTTAGAATACCCAAGATACAGGGTCCTTTCAATAAAATCTTGCTAGTATATGCAATGGTGTCAGCGTTTGGATGCTGATTATGGGGTAGATCCCTGGATATGGCAGTCTCTACATGGTCCATCCTTTCATCTCAGCTCCAAACTTTGTCTCTGTAACTCCTTCCATGGGTGTTTTGTTCCCAATTCTAAGGAGGGGCATAGTGTCCACACTAGATGTAGCTATCTCTTGTGAGACTATGCCGGGGCCTAGCAAACACAGAAGTGGATGCTCACAGTCAGCTAATGGATGGATCACAGGGCTCCCAATGGAGGAGCTAGAGAAAGAACCCAAGGAGCTAAAGGGATCTGCAACCCTATAGGTGGAACAACATTATGAACTAACCAGTACCCCGGAGCTCTTGACTCTAGCTGCATATGTATCAAAAGATGGCCTAATCGGCCATCACTGGAAAGAGAGGCCCATTGGACACGCAAACTTTGTATGCCCCAGTACAGGGGAACGCCAGGGCCAAAAAGGGGGAGTGGGTGGGTAGGGGAGTGGGGTGGGTGGGTATGGGGGACTTTTGGTATAGCATTGGAAATGTAAATGAGCTAAATACCTAATAAAAAATGGAAAAAAAAAAAAGAATACCCAAGATACAATTTGCAAAACACATGAAACTCAAGAAGAACGAAGACCAAAGTGTGGACACTTTGTCCCTTCTTAGAATTGGGAACAAAACACCCATGGAAAGAGTTACAGAGACAAAGTTTGGAGCTGAGACGAAAGGATGGACCATCCAGAGACTGCCCCATCAGGGGTTCCATCCCATAATCAGCCAAAAACGCAGACACTATTGCATATGCCAGCAAGATTTTGCTGAAAGGACCCTGATATAGCTGTCTCTTGTGAGGCTATGCCAGTGCCTGGCAAACACAGAAGTGGATGCTCACAGTCAGCTATTGGATGGAACACAGGGCCCCCAATGGAGGAGCTAGAGAAAGTACCCAAGGAGCTGAAAGGGTCTATAGGTGGAACAACAACATGAACTAACCAGTACCCCCAGAACTCGTGTCCCTAGCTGCATTTGTAGCAGAAGATGGCTTAGTCGGCCATCATTGGGAAGAGAGGCCCATTGGTCTTGCAAACTTTATATGCCCCAGTACAGGGGAAACACCAGGGCCAAGAAGTGGGAGTGGGTGGGTGGGGGAGTGGGTGGGGGAGCGTGTGGGGGACTTTTGGGATAGCATTGGAAATGTAAATGAAGTAAATACCTAATAAAAATGGAAAACAAACAAACAAACCAACGGCAGAGTGCTTGCCTAGGATGAACAAGGCCCTAGGTCTCAGCACCAGAAATAAATAAATAAATAAATAAATAAATAAATAAATAAATAAATAGAAAGAAAGAAAAGGAAAAAGAAAACAGCAATAGCCAAGTTTTGAGTTGTATGTGTCTAATTCCAACCTTCATGAGGCTGTGGCAGGAGGGCACCAAGTAGATTTGGGCCCAGACTAGTAAGATTGTGTCTCAAAAAAGTAAATCAAACAAATGGGGCTGGAGAGAAGTTTCAGTGGGTAAGGGTGCCTGACACCCTTCTTGTCAACCTGTGTTCAGTTTCCAGTACCCATGTTGGGTGGCTCACAACTATCTATAACTCCAGTTCCAGAGAAGCAGCTGCCCTCTTCTGCTCTCCATGGGTATTGGCACACAGGTGGCATACACACAAGCACATACACACACACACACACACACACACACACACACAGAGAGAGAGAGAGAGAGAGAGAGAGAGAGAGAGAGAGAGAGAGAGAGAGCACATAAGTAAAAATAAATATTAAAAAGAAAAGGCAAAGCTATTTCACTCTTCCTCCTTCTGCAAGAAAGTAAGTACTGATGCTAAATATGGCCTCAATGATATGGTAAGTCCTTTGGTAGGTAGAACATCATGGACTAGCAGATGAAGCCACCCAAAGCCACAGAATATCTACTCTGTGCATAGGAACTCAGGGGCATATACAGCCAACAAGAAATAGACAAACTGTATGTAAAGATGAAGAGCCAACAGTGGAAATGGGACTTGAAAGAAGCAATAGAAATGGGTTGGAAGAGAAGGCCAACAAAGCTGTGCAGCCAAAGAGAAGGGCATCCAGGTGCCATGTGAGAGGCCCATGCCATGCTTTCAGTAAAGACATCCTGGGAATGTTCAAACTTATGAAGCACAAGCAAAATTCCTTAATTTCTAACAATATATCACATTAGTAAACAGAATATATATTAACAGGCTGCTTCATTTCAAATCATTTCAAGTGGTCAGCAAAACTTCTAACTCCAGAAATACTTTTGATCTTATGTTAAGCAAAATTACAAAAGTATGTAAACAAAATGGCCACAGTTGGATCTAAGAAGAGCTCAGAAAACACATTGGGGAATGAACCATGACACTGGACAAAAAGAGAAATGGGTTATATTTTTCTGTTTTCTACTTTAAATATCATGTTTTGTGGGCATATATTATGTTTGCAATCAAATTCTTTGTCTTCCTAAGGCTTGAGAAGTTTCCCATACTACCCTTCTCTTGCAGGATAGGAAACAAAACCTATGTTTCCACAGACTTCTGGGAGACCAGGGACTCATTCAAAACAACTCCACCATGCAGCTGCCAGAGTACATTGAGATGGGCAGAGTCGAGCCAGCAGTAGTGCGGACCAACTGAAGCATCTGAAAACTCACTTCTGCGCAGAGACCTGTCTCGGGGTCTAATGTTCCATTAGTATAGTAGATAAAATTCATCTGACTCTTCTTCAACCCACTATCTCTAAACTTGAGATTTAACTCTTAGGAATGATTGCCACATTGGTGACTATCGTACTGCTGTCACAGAAATACCTGACATAGACCACTGGAAAGAAGAAAGGAATTCTTTCAAATTGTAGCTGGTAAAGGTTTCAACCAGTCATTTATATCCGTGCCCTGTGTGAAGACATCATGACAGCTCCCTTCACCACTGAGTGGGAAGCAGGTGGCCCAGAGACCTACTTATTTCAACTGGGTCTCATGGTCTAAAGTTCCCACAACCCTCAAAATAGTGCTACTCGCTGGGGACCAAGAATTCAACACAGAAGCCCGAGTGGGGCATCTTCACACTGAAACTGCCTGTCACTCTAGCCCAAAGCAGGGAGTGTAGGTGACAGATGTAGCGAGTTCCCAGTCTTTCATGTTTCTGCACAATGAGGGCAGACTCAGACTTTTGCCAGTTTGAGGCCTCCTCTTTCTGTTATAGGAAGTATGTTAAAACATCTGTACTTATACCTGGGCTTCAAAAGAAGCCCAAAGATAGAAATCTTAATACGGGGTAGGCAAAAGGGGTGGAAAGAGAGAGAGAAAGGAAGGGTCCCTAACCACAGCCTCGGTGGAGATCCCCTTCATGTCTTCAAAATTAACTCTTAACTTTGCATGTGTAGCCCCAGTGTGAGGAGTAGCTACTTGCAAGTACTTCTTAAATGACCTTTGCAGGGCTGGCATCTTGCAGGTGCACCCCTGATAAAATCAAGGAAACCTCGGTGTCCTGGGACATCAAGACAGTTTCCCAAGAGAGCTGGCTGCAGATCATATGCTGCTTAGCCAGATGCAACCGAGTTAACGCCAAGCTGGGATCTCTCAGACTATTTGTTGAATGGAGCCACTCTGGAGTTATCTGTGGAGTAAACTACAAGGCTCACAAATATGGTTCTAGATTTTAGGCAGTGGAAGAACTGAGTGTTGGCAGTCAGACTGGAGGAGGTTAACTGAGACCTCATAGTAAGAGCCAAGCTGTTGCCAGAATTGTTCATTTATCGGGGCGGAAGCTAAAGACTGTCTGGGGGCAGCCTCTAAAGATTCGACTTTCATTTTTACTGTCTACCCGCTATTTCCATACCATTGTGCATTCTTATTAATTTTAAATACAGTCTTCCATTGCCCCTATAAGCAGTACTGGGAGGGTACTGACATGGACAGATAAGTGGTCCATGTGGCTTCCTCTGACAGCTACCTACAGTGGAGATCATATTGTCCAGAGGAGGAAGAACTGATAGGCGACTGCCTGACTCATTGCTATGTTAATGAGACTCACATCAAATGGAAGACTAACACTGTAGGCCAGGTGGTGGCCTGTGGACATCTGTTCAGACAGTTTACCCCTCACAACACATAAAGATTTTTCTTCCAGGAGCTCTCTTTACCCTAAAACTGCACGGTAACCACACTGTGAGCCCAGAAGCTGACTAAAATTTGTACTCTGAACTTCTACCCTGAGATAACTCAGGTCACTGTCCACTGACTAGAGAACGGAACCAGCTGCACTGCTCAAAGCCAGGTCTCCAGAAGTCTGGAATTAAGCAAGAGATGAGAGTCCAGTTTCTCTTTGGAAGCCTGGATGTGTCCTGTGTAAATATGAGAGGCGTATGGCATACCAGATAGGGGGAAGTGGAAACTATTATGAAAGCGTGGAGCTAAGATAAACCTTGGAAAGGGGCTCCGAATATTGTTTGTAATCCCAAGAAACATGAGTACCCAACATCTGAAGATAGATTAGCAGTCTACCGCGGCACTCACATCGCTGTTGTCGTGTGTGAACGATGGCTGTTGAGTCTAATGTTGGTAATTGCTGAGATTTGAATCTGAAAGGTTCCCCTGCAGGCTCAGATTCTGAGTGCTTATGCCTGGTCACACCTCGTCTCGTCTCCAGTCCATCCCTAACTCTATTTTCTCTCCATCAGGAAGTGAAGATGTTCCTCCGTTACACTGCCCTGGCAATCATGAGCCGAGCTTTCTGAAAGAGTATGCAAAAATATATTCTTCCTTGCTTAGTCATGTACTCCATCACAGTTATACAAACTTTCTAATTTGCATCTATTTTCTCCTTATATGAGAAAAGAATGCTGCCAGTTGGGAAATAGGCAAATATAGTCCAGTATATGTCTTTGGATACTCCAGAACCCAAAGACAGTAGGCAAACCACCCACTTCGATTTCTAAGATCTTCATTTTCCTATCTTTCTACATTGCTTCCTGCTCCCGTAGACACAAACAATGAAATCCAAGAGAAAAACAAGTGCCACCATGTTCCTTGGAAATGCCCAAATGGCCTTTGAAATTCCTCTCCCAACATTCAATCTCAGTCTTTGGCAAAGAGAGTTGTGCATTCAAAACTTTATCACTGGGATGTGCATCCTAGACTGGGACCCTAATAGATGTCGGTCACATTCTGCCTCTTTTCCAGCTGGGAACATCTGAGAGACGCTGCATGTTAAACAGCTGTGCCCTATATATAGCCATTACTCAACCCATCCCCAGAAAAAGATCACTGCCTTTTCAAGGGTGAGCCTATTCACTCCCATGTATATCAATGATGCTATGTTTACTCAAAAGCAGTTTGCTTCTGTTACCCTGTATTATTACAAGACATTTAAGAGTCAAGTGTGGGGTCTAGAAAGATGGCTCGGTGGTTAGGACCACTACCTGCTGCTCTTTTATAGGTCATGGGTTATGTTCCTAACACCCACATGGTAGTCACCTTTTATGATATTAAAATGTTAGTGTTATCCATTGAGTCTGATCACAGGACTCTGAAGGACACAAATATAGTTATTCTCTCTCTCTCTCTCTCTCTCTCTCTCTCTCTCTCTCTCTCTCAAGAACACCTAAGATTTGTAAAAGAAACCCAGGAACTAATTCAATGCTGGCTATGATTCAAGTCAATGTCCCTCCAGGGACACAAGCAACTTTATATTTTTCTTCACGATGGCTTTATTACTTCTAACTTTTGCCGATGGGTATAAAAATCCCTTTTAGGACACTGGGCTGTAATTGTTCTAGGGAGCATGGGTGAAACTCTTTTAACTCATCTACAGCCTGTACAGAATCCACAAGAAGCTACTGTGGGGACCCCTAACTTTCTGCAGAACTGGGGTTACTAGTTTACAAGTCATGTGAGATCCTGGGTGCTGTGCCACATGTGTTCTTGTTTTCCTTGTAAGTGATGAGGGAGGGGGTGGAGCAAGCAAGGAAATTAGAATCAAAACCATGAGGCTAGAGAGATAGCTCAGTGGTTTGGAGCACATACTGCTCTCTCCAGAACCCAAGTTCAGTTTCTAGCATCCATGTGGGGCTGCTCACAATCCCCTGAAGCCCCAGTTCCAGAGGAAGGCACTGCACTCGTGCACTCAAACACACTCACACACTCGCTCACACATATATGCACCTGATTTTAAAAAATAAAAATAAGTCAGATAGTACAAAAGTAGGGGTTAAATAAATAAATCACACCAAGTGTCAGTGTGATCTATTTCTGTCATTTCTTAGTCCTGGGGCAGTGTCAGGAGCACAGGGGCACTAAACAAAACTTTGTTATGGGAATAAAGGAGATTCTCAAATAATCAATCACCAGGAAGGCCAGCCATTTTAACTTTAACATCCTGGGAGAGAAAACTGAACAATGAAGTAGAAATCTGAGAAAGAAACAGACAGAGGGGGTAGTTGATGTTCACATGCCATTTATTATCCTAGAGGAGTGGTTCTCAGCCTGTGGGCCATGACCCCCTTAGGGATCACATATCAGACAGCCTGCCTATCAGATATTTACTCTATGATTTGTAACAGGAGCAAAATTACAGTTATGAAGTAGCAACACAATCGGTTTTACGGTTGAGGTCAGTACAGCCTGAGGAACTGTATTAAAGGGCTGCAGCATTAGGAAGGTTGAGAGCCAGTGGCCTAGAGAAAGGGTGAGAATGTGGGAATGTCCTTCTTGGTCATCCAGTCTCCCATAATGTTCACCTGAGAGCTTAGCTACTTCCAAGACACCAACCAGGTCCCTTCTCTTTTATTTCCACATCATGAATAAGTTGTAAATGCTTCTATTGTGTATTCTTCTGGACAGAGAAACCTCTATCAAGTTGGTTGAGTAAAGACTTCAGTTTCCTAGGTCACCAGGCAAGGTTCAAGGGTGTGAAAACCACCTCCCACTCTACTTTCTATGAGTTGGGTATGCTTGAACATACCCCCCCCCCCAACGTTTCTTGTGCTAGAAGATTGGTCCCAATTTGGCAATGTTGAGGTGGAGAAATTTTGGAAAACATTGAGCCCAGTGGAAGGTAGTTAGGTCACTAAGAGTCCAGCCAGATGAATGAACTCATCCTGGGTCCTCTAAGTAGATCAGTCTCTAGGTGATTAGTGTCCAAGAAACAGCGTTTTAAAGGAACAAGGCCAGGTCCTTCTTATATCTGCATGTAACATTTCTCTTACATGTACACTTTTACTAAAAACCGAAGGCAGAGCCATATTCACGTCTCCAAAATTATGAGCTAAGATAACCTTTTCTTTTCTGTAGCGTTATCCAGCCTTAAGTTTTTTTTTTTTTGTTTTTGTTTTTTTGTTTTTTTGTTTTTTTGTTTTTTTTGTTTTTTTTGTTATAATGGCACATGACAGACAAGACTTTGTTAGTCCCCAAAGAGCTAGAGAAATTCTGCTAAGTTGCCAAGTAAACCAGGGTTGTTGGAAAATTTAGCCAACTCTCCAAGCCCACACAAATGCTAATGTAGCACCTGGTAGGAGCAGAGCAGAGCCTGGGGAAAAGACGGTGCCAAGGAGGTTAAGCAAAACTAGACCATGTCCAGCAAATAGCACTTCTTCCCTAAGGGCCGCACAGCTCTATCAAGGCAACGGTGTGTCTGTGGAGGCTGCTCACGGGTGGCCCCTGTGCTTTGTGTTGCTGTTCTTAAGCCACTGGTACTCAGCAGACGACCAGCCCGTTCTCACAGAACACAGCCCTCCATTTGAGTCCTGCTTATTCTCTTCTTCCTTATGCCATCTTACAATTCTGCCAACAACCTCTGGTATATTTCATGCAGCAGACATTGACATGCGTGTGTTGTTAGACCATTTGACATTCCAAAGGAATTTTATCTTCTTTGTGTCATATTGGCATGTAGAGATAACCCAGTAACAGGAGACTCCAACGACTCTAGGCAGCTTTCTTTACCGCCATAGCCTGTGATTAATGGGTGTTAGAAGATATATGTGATGCTTCTCGTGTTTGGTTCCATAGAGGAATAGATGTGGGTTCATCCCTCCTTTCTACATGCACTGTGCAATGCCACTTGTCTGTGTGCATGTCCATGCTGACAGAGTCTCGATATTATTCAAGTTTGCATGTTTCAGAAGGTAACCTTTCTCCTTGTTTTATAGTAGTGTTACAAGAATCACTCCTCTGGACCAATTTATAATTCATTAATTACCAGCTCTAATTTCTGAAAGGCGTTGTAAAGGAATATTAGTGGGATACCATGGCTCTTTTCCAGGTCATCATTGGCAAATGGTTCAGTAGATTTTGTGTCTTATAGAAGGACACTTGATGGTTTTGAAGTCTGTTGTTCTCTGACTCTCCTCTCTCTCCTCGGGACAATAAAATTCAAATTTTACCACTGGTTCTGTAAGAGAAGCTTTATGTAATTGCCTTTGGATATAACTCTTAAGCCTTTAAATAGTACTACTAAAGACAAGATATTCTTTTTATTTTTAGTTGTGCGTGTGTGTGTCTCTGTGTGTGTGTGTGTGTGTGTGTGTGTGTGTGTATGCGTGCACACATGCTCATGTCAGTGCAAGTTCCCAGAGAGGCTGGAAGATGCCCATATGATCCCCTTAAACTTGAGTTTCAGATGTGATGAATAGCTCGTGTGGGTGCAAGGGCAGAACAGACTTTTAACAGCAGAGTCGCCATTAGACAGATGTTCTTAAAAAGACCCAAGTAGACCAATCGTCCTCAAGACCCTCTAAAGGAGCCATTAGCTATATATTTCCTTCATAATAATACCAAAACATTATCAATAATACCAACACATTATTAACATTTCATTGCACAAATGACACAAAATTAATAATGAATAAAGTGACTGGGGCTGAGCACAAACCAAGGTACTGACACTAAATCATAGTAGTATTTATTATCATCCCAATGGCACATATTCACCTTCCCAGCTAAGGAAGCCAAACATCCTTCAAACAAGACTGTTCGTGATGAACCAGTTAAAGCTATTGATGACCTCAATGTCAACCCCTGAGTAAATCTCCTCTGTGTCAATGCAACAAAACACCACGTAAGAACTAAGCAACCCCGGGGCATACCACAATACTCTTGCGGTTCCAAGAATGTGCTTTGAGGTTGTTAGTGTTTAGCTGAAAGAATTACTAACCAACACACTATAGATTTCCAGGCTTTGCTGCTGTTTGGCTATTTTCTCAGGAATAAACATAACCTATTACCAAAGGAATGTAACTCAAGAGTATTTAATATTAATGGTAAACACCTGAGATTTTGTGTAGTAATTTGTATTTTGGAACATTTTTATCTTGAAATTAGGTTTTTTTTTGTTTGTTTTTGTTTTGTTTGCCATGACACTTAGCTCGACAAATTCCCACTATTTAAAGTTTTTTTTTTTCCTGATAGGATCTGTGATGATGTGACCAAATGTCACTTTCAAATATTTCATAATGAAATATATCAGCTGTAGGAGGGGCTATATGACAAGGTAGAGAGCATCATTTTAACCACATGACTCTTAGTGATATCCAGACCTAGACTGGTTTACGATGGATGTTTTCAATAGTACAAATACCAGTGTTAACATTAATAATATCCTCCTCCTCCTACAGAGAACACTCAATTATACAATGTGTGACCCTGAGTTTATCTGGAACAGGCTGGGGATGCCTCAATTAGTATGTCAGCTGTACAAACATGAGAACCAGCGTGCATAATCCCAATATCCACATAAAAACCTGAGTGTGGCGATGAATGGCTGTAACGTGAGTGCTGGGGCAGAGACAGGCAGCATGCTAATGAGGCTCATTAGCCATCCATGAGCTCCAGGCTTGGTGAGAGACCCTGAATCAAAGAACAAAGCTGGAGAGAAATAAAGAAAAGCATATGCATGCACACAGCTGCACTAGCAAGTACATACAATACACACACACACACACACACACACACACACACACACACACACACACACACACCAACCCTGGAACTCTTTTGCTCAGTCGTGAAATATAACAAGTTCATCATTCTCAAACATGGCCCTGGGAGGTCAGGTGAGAGAGGGTGACAAGCTCTTGCAGCTTTTACCACCAGAAACGCCCTCAGGGACACTTCCATTGGGTTAAGGATGATATTGTTAACTCTTTTTCTTTTTAGAAAATATTTACCCTTTAATCCCAGCACTCGGGAGGCAGAGGCAGGTGGATTTCTAAGTTCAAGACCAGCCTGGTCTACAAAGTGAGTTCTAGGACAGCCAGGGCTATACAGAGAAACCCTGTCTTGAAAAACAAACCAACAAACAAAAATATTTATGTGTATATTTGTGTGCCAGCTTGTATGTATGTGCCAGTTTGTGAGTATGTATATGCGTATGTGCTACTTTTTGTGTGTAAGTATATGCATGTATGCCAGTTTGTGTATATGTCTGTACCAGTTTGTGTATATGTATATGTGTGTGCTATCTTGTTTGCATGACAGCTTTTTTATATGTGCTTCACGTGTGTGTAGTGCCTGCTGGAGACAGAAGAGGTAGAGTAGCCCTATTGGAGACTCTAGGTTAGATTGAGGGACCCTGCCTCAATGAATAAGGTGGAAGAGCAAGCCTTCACCTATTGGCACACATGTACAGAAAGACAGACACACACATGCACCCTCACACATGCAAAAAACCCACATGTACGCACACACACATACAAACTACGCATGCACATGTAAAATGGAAAAAATAGACTCATAAAGACTGAGAAATGCACATGGTGCTGTCTGCTTATCATGACTATGCATCCGCGCACCACCCTCTGTGCATCACCTTCATCTCTGCAGGCTCCTCCTGAGGTAGACGCTCCCACATTCCCACGCACTTAGGGCTTGAAGGACTCAGAGAAGTCAAGTCACTTGAAGAAAGGCATGGAGTGGGTGGTCAGACCCACGCCTCCTTTCACTCCCCTCTGGACACTCTTGTGGCTTGCCCCTAGTTTCCCCTCCCAACTTCCTGTGCTCCTTTTTAAGCCCACAGAGTCCCCTGAGAGCTGCCTGTACATAATGCGTGGGAGAGCATCTCCAGGGACATGGGTAGCCTCTTAGGAGCTGCATCCATAAAGGATGAGTCTCCCTTCCAGAGGCCATGAAAGGCCAATAGCTCCTCGGCTAGGGGTGGAACCCCACTAGCCCCTCCCCAACCCACGCTTGGACTTTACCTGGTTTGACCTTGGCCTTGTGCATGAGAGCCCAGCCACCGTGAGTTCATGAGTCCATGTGAGACAGCACTGGCCTATCTAGCAAATACTGTCACAGGTGATTTGAATTTTGACGTGATTGCATTGATCAAACCAAATTGATTTTGCTCTTCACCCTCCTCCAGCCTCACACCTGTTTTTAGTCTCCTCCCCTTCTTCTTAGTGTCTTCAGATGGCGACTATCTGACTATCTCCCACTCCCAGACCCCTTTTCTGGAGATACCCAGGCCATGAAACTTGGCCAAGGCTTTCTTAAATCTCCTCAGTGTCTGCCATATTTCGTACTCTCAGATCTTTGTATGCATAGGTTTTGGTTTGCAGTGCAATGGGCTCTCCATCTTTCTAAATTACCTAGAGACTGAGCCTCTGGAAGAGAAACTGTGATGGTGTCTCTCTTCACAGCTCCCTAGAGCGAGCTGGATGGTGCTCACACTTTGCATCTCAAGAGACAGACCTGAGATCCTAGAGCCAGTGAATGCTTCCTTCTGGGTTAGAGCATGCAGGCCAGATTCAGTGAAGGCTCTCGAGCAGCTTACTGTGGACTATGGCAGGTCCAGTAAGGACATCACAAGGTAATTACACAGAACAGGCAGAAGAGAACTAGACATGTCAGAGGTAAAGTTGATAAGAAGACAGAGCAACAATGTGGCCAAAGACCAAGGACTTCTAAAGAACTCCAGCAGTCTATAGAAGTGGTAAAAGAAGAGAACACAGCCCTCATGGCCAGGGATTCAGAAGACTATGCAGTCTCCTTAAACTGTTGATGCAGGACCCTTATCCTCTCTGAAAGAATAAGCTCCTGTCTGTGTATGGTACACAGTAAGTGTACTGGCTAGTTTTGTGTCAACTTGACACAGCTGGAGTTGAGGAAATGCCTCCATGATATCCAACTGTAAGGCATTTCTTCAATTACTGATCAAGGGGGAAAGGCCCCTTGGGGTGGGACCATCTCTGGGCTGGTAGTCTTGGGTTCTACAAGTCTTCCACTTGGCTGAGCAAGCCAGTGGAAGCAAGCCAGTAAAGAACATCCCTCCATGGCTTCTGCATTAGCTCCTGCTTTCTGACCTGCTTGAGTTCCAGTCCTGACTTCCTTTGGTGATGAACAGCAGTATGGAAGTGTAAGCAGAATAAACCCTTTCCTCCCCAACTTGCTTCTTGGTCATGATGTTTGTGCAGGAATAGAAACCCTGACTAAGACAGTAAGGTAACACACTCCTTAAACCTCTTTGGAGTTGGTGTATGGAGGAATTGAATGGCCACCAGTGGATCTGCACACAGAACCTAGAGCTAGCCCAAAAGAACATCCTGATGGAGCACAACAGAACATCTGCTCCTATGCTGGGACCTAGACAAGGCCAATTTCCAGATAGTACTACAGTGACATGACCCATGCTTCAAGCCTTCTGGGCAAGTACTTCTGCTACCTTGGGCTATCAACACCCTCCACAACTGATGGACCATGGGGTAGTAAGCATGGAGATTAGAAGAACTGGATGGTAAATGATAGGCATTTTCGTAGGCATAGCTATTGCTGTCCTCAGCTCCTCACTTCTGCCTTCACTCACCTATTCATCCAGCTGTCCTAGCAGCAAGGGAAGAGAAGGTGTTTTACAGAAGACAAAGTTCAACACTGCGTGTGATCCAGGAGCCAGGGCTTTGGGTGAGTTAGACCCAGCTTCCCATTCTGTGTCCTATTCCTATCCACATGGCACCAACAGTGAGGAAATGGACTTGAGAGAGCCTCAGTGTATCACCCCCCAAAAGGTATGATAGTGCCTACTTTCCAGCAGTGGGATATGGGGATATGTCTTGTGCAGTGACTATTGTCAGCTTGTCACAACGGGTTTAACTTTCTTCACTGTATCTCTAGTATAGAAGCAGTAGGATAGACAAAACAGTTGAATAGCTGCTAGAGCTAGGAATTCTGGGAAATTTTACTTCTATATCATTGTAAATCTCCCATAGAGCCTGGCATGTTCCTAGGTCATCTTCATGAACATGTGGTGAAGGAAAGCATGGAGAGGGGGAGTAGGAGGGGGAGGAGGAGGAGGAAGTGAAGGAAAACCTAGTCCATCTGTCACCTTATGATCTATGAAAGACTCCTTCCCAAAGGAAGGTAGAAGGTAGTTTGAGAACTCTGTCAAAGGGTTTTCCTCTTTCATACTTGCTGTGAGTCACTTCATCTCATCATGACCTCCTTGGGTCTCTGAGATATCTAAGCAGCCTGACTGAAGACAGAGTTTGACAGCCCAAAGTCTTTTCCCTCAACTGCATCAGCCAGACCATAGCTAAGGTGTTGTACTTCTCTTAACCCAAGAAAAGATCTTGTCTCTTATCTAAGATCTGATATTGTTAACCAAGCACACAGCCTGTCACCTGCTGTACCACATTTACCTCATAGAAGGGGAATTGCAGCTACCCTTGCTCACTCACAAAGTCACTGAGGGGTCTGACAGAAAAGGATCTCTGTCACTTGCAGAGCTCCACTCTTATGGAAACCTGTAACAGATGTGCTCTCGCTGTGGTGTGAAGGACTGATATTAGATCCTCAATCCAAGCAATGAAAAAAAGTGAAATATTCACACAGAAAAGGAAGAGAAACCTGAGCAGGCTGGGGACATTTGAGGGACATGTTTCTGTCCTGCCATAACTTATGGGAATCACTCCTGTCTAGATGTCAGGTGCTTCCCTGCACTTTTCCACAGTGTTTTTGTGTTTACCTAAGAGTCCAGCATCCATAGACTGCTCCCCACTCGCCCCACCAACACATTTCTCATCCCTGGGGACATCTTTCCTTCTCCAAATATGTACAAAAGCACCAGCCCCAATGCTGGCTGTGGGCTGGCTGAGCTCAGGGCTATTCTGGGGCAGCCGTTTTGCACGCCTGCTAGAGGAGGATTAATGAGCCAGTCTGCTCACCCATTGCAATTAGAAACAACACCACAACTATTCTGAGGCTATTTCTATGCAGGGAGCTTGAACTGCTCATCAGCCCTCCTCACTCAGAGACCTGTGGGTAATTAGGGCCCTGTTAAATATAGGAGACTTGATGGTTAGCAGCCCCATCTGCGTTGTCACCCTCGGCTGGCACCCTGAGAGAAAGAACAAGGGGATTTCACGTCAACCTGCAGAACCAGAGCCAAGAGCGCCCTGGCCTTTTAGCCCAACACAGGCTTGAATGCCAGGTGGGATTTAGGAGTGAGAGTCGATCAGTCCTAGGAAAGCATCCTGGTATTCATGGACCTAGATTAGCCGAGCCGCAGATCTGACAACTACGGAATCATCAAAAGGATGATCCGGTTTTCACTAAGGCCATGGTGGGAATACTGGGTGTCTGCATCTCTTATATTTGAGCAAGAACAGCTTAAAGGAAAACAAGAAGAGAATGGAGTGGGCTAGGAGGAGGACTGGAATGTGTGATGGTCAGAGCAGCCTTTGAGTCCGCACAATTATGGGAACTTTAGGTGATTAGGAAGCATTTTCTGTCCTATGACAAAATACTCCCAATTAAGCAGATCGCATTGCTCTGGATGTGACAATCCATGTCATCCTTAAGCTGTCTCCTTGTATTGCCAGAGGGGCTGGGGACTGAGAAGTGTCAGCTATGTATTTTAGATTCTCCTAGTGTCTTTTTTTTTCCTTTCTAGAAATTAGGAGGTGGTAGGTAAAATTAGGTACATAGCCAGAGCCTACGTGCCAGGGAGACATCAGGAGTTCCTCTGACTTGTCTCTACGACACATACCTCTTTGTGAGTATGTTCTCTGAGCCCCACTACTCAAACTGTGAACAATTCAAACACTACCTGAGAATGTGGCAGAAATGTGGCATGGTCTCAGGTCTACTGCTTAGAGCCTGCCCTTTAACAATGTTCTCCTGTGATCTATAGAAGCATCCAAAGTTTAAAGCGTGCCCGGCAGGAGGCATTGCTGGGTTCCTGGGAGCAGACTTCAGTGTTATTAAGATTAGCCAGTGTGAAGCTGAGGAGAGGTGATGGTGTGCAGCTGGGCCAGTATGAGGCTATTTTGATTTCATCCTGATGGATGGAGAAGCTTAGCACTCCCAGGATAAAGGGAGAAATGGTGTCCATTATGGAAGGGCCTCAGTTGTCTGTAACTTCACCTCTGGATCCTATCCTCCATATGTGCCCTTTGTATCCTTGGATGAGGATTGTGGCCAGATACTGTCCATATTTAGATTGTACTTTAAAAAATAAAGTACCAGGTCCTCCCTCTCCCCTGACCAGCTTATAAGATTCAGTTGCCTTTATGGTTAATGTTGTTCTAGAGGGTGGTCCTCCACTTATCACAGGTCAGTGACTGATGCTTGAGATGGGGACATGGCTCAGTGTGTTCCCAGAGCCATATACCTGGTCCCCCTGAGGACCCAAGCTCCTAGGCATGCTACTTCCCTTGGTTTTGCCAGACCTCTGTTCAGTGATAGGAGCCATTCGTGTCAGGAGTGGATTATTGGTGCAAAATGGCTCCCACTGAAAAAGGAAAGGAAGTCACTCATTTTCTGGGTACTTGGGGGACCTGCTGGTCATGACGGTCACTCTGAGGGCTAGGATAAGTGTTGGAGCTCAGACCTCTGAGGCCCATCTGGTGAGCCGGCTCAGTTATTTCATTTCAGAGTGGTCATGTGGGCTGTATTATTCAAATTCTTTATATTTTACGAAATCACGAGGGTAGGCAACCACAGTCATCCAGGTGACAAGCTCTCAGCTGCAAAGTGCCTAGAGGTAGCAGACACTGGTGACACCATTTGAAGGGCAATTTCACTGACTGTTAACCTCAAGTGGAATAGTACTTAAAACTTTCCTGTGCCTCCCCACCCCCACGCTAATAAGGGAGGCAGAGGCAAACCTAACATAAGTAATGGAAGGATTGCATGGTTAACATTGTGATGCACACAACAAAAGAAGTGCATAGGAAGCAGTGATTCTTTTTTTGTTGTTGTTTTTTGGGGGTTTTGTTTGTTTGTTAAAGATTTATTTATTTATTATATGTAAGTACACTGTAACTGTCTTCAGACACTCCAGAAGAGGTCATCAGATTTCGTTATGGATGGTTGTGAGCCACCATGTGGTTGCTGGGATTTGAACTCCAGACCTTCGGAAGAGCAGTCGGTGCTCTTAACCACTGAGCCATCTCGCCAGCCCGTGGAAGCAGTGATTCTTGTTAAACCACTTTTCAAAAAAAAAAGTACCAATTAGTAGCATCTTCCAATTTCCACAGTGTAAATATTTTGAGTATAACTAGTAGTTATCAGCAGTTGCTAGCTCAAGAAATTCTAGAATATTTGGCAATCAGCTCTCTTTAGTCACTTTGAGCCAACTTCAGCACGTCACTGGGTCAGATAAAACAGATACAGATTTATGGCTTCTGGAGTATCAGTGGTGTGGAGAATCTGAACTGAGCTTGCTGGATAAAGCTCTATTGTTGTCAAGGGAAGGATCAAATATAGGATTCTTTCCAGGCAAGAGACTAGCCTGTTGCAGGCTATTTGATCATAAGGTGAACTCTAGATTGTGTTATTTACTGAAAATACCCATTTCTCATTGTGGTGTGTCTCATTCCTTCGCCCTGTAATTCCCCATGGCTGGAATACAGACATACCCTTAGTACACACCTTTAATCCCAAACAATGAAGGTAAAGTTAGTTTGTAGAAAGAAGCATCAATGTTTGAAAGTAATGTCTAATTGGGTGGCAGACAAAGTGGTGAATCAGAGAAAGATTTGACAGAATGGACTATGCCTAACTCACGAGATCAGAGAGGAAAGAGAGGCTGCTTAGGAGAGCAGTGCAGAGAGAGGAGGCAATTTTTATTGGGACAGTGGTACAGAGACAAATTGAAGAGAGATAATATGCTAGATGTAGATGAAGACAGAACAAGTCAGAGAATGAGAAGGAACCAGAAGATTAAAATATATTGCCAAAATTAATTTGAGGCCAAGCAGAGCAACCCAGGAGAAACCCAGAGAAGTGAGATTGAATCAGTCATGTTGCAGAGGAGTTTTCAACCAGAACAGCTGAGTTGAACCCACCAGACAGAGATCAGAAAGAACTAGGAAGAGGTGAGCTTATTTAGCAGTAAGTCTCAGAGATTGAAAACATTCTATGCCTAATAAGACTGTATGAAGGTGAGAAGCTTCCAGGACTAGGCCTAGGTTAGGCGAAGGTATTAAGCCTTGGAGATGACAATTACTTCAGGTGAATAAAAGCTGCTATTACACTAGCCTGAGCAAAGACTTGGGGGAAAGAAAAGGCATGGTGGATGATGTGGAGGGAGATGAGTTTGGTGAGGCTCTGTGTGCCTCTAGACCAAGGATGCACCACTCACTGCTGTTATCATCATTTGAGGCATGGGGAACCTGAGCAACAGAAGAGTAGAGAAAATCAGCAACTTGTACCCAAGCGCCCTACTGCAAAGTAGAGGCAACAGATCTGAACCCAGGTCTTTCCCCAAAGTTGGCTGTATATACTTTCTGCTACTCTTGTTGAAACTGGAAGAGAAGGAAAACACCAAACATGCCAGGGATAAATGAGATTTGGGCTATGTTTTCAGGAATAGCACCAAATTCCTCTCTCAAAGCATCTCTCTGGGCAAGCATTTCCTTACCCATTTGGTTCAGAGGACATTGGGAAATTTGATGAGAGGTGAAGATACCATTACTGTGATGTGTTGCAGTAAATCCCCAACCCAAATAAGCCCGGGCAGTGAAAACACAACACAGTTCATATGATTACATGCTGTGCGCCTAGATTGGACAGATCTACCGCTACACTACCATCTTCCACCTCTATGAGACCCCTTAGAACCTGCGGTTTCTCCAGGCCAGGTGCTTCTGCTCTGCTTTCCTTCCACCTCCTCCTCTGTCCTCCATCATCCTCTCTCCCCTTCTATTTCTCTCCCAGAAACTTCAGCTGCATCTTCCCCTCTTTTTTTGCCCAATCACTGGCTCTAGCCTTTATTTACAAATTAAGGTGGGAAGAAGGTTTACAGGAATCAAATGCAATTAGCCCCAGGGCTATCCACAACAGTGATGAACACGCTAAAACACATGTGCAGAATTGCTCATGGGTTTGGGGGCTCAATGCAACCCTGAAGCTGTATTGTAATCTCTGTGATTCAAAACCTTCAGGGGAAGGGCCCCTGTGTTTATAGCTTCCCATGCTGCTGGTCTTCCCCTTACTTGGCCATGGACATCCTGTCTCTGGATCGGAGGGGATGAGCCTCACTCCCTAACTGCCATCTTACTAGATGTCATAACAGGAGATTTTGTCTTTTATTGGAGTCCCAGAACCATGTCATTTAAAATACATCTTAAAAGGGTGTTGGACTAGAATGAGGAGCTGGTGATTTCCATTAGCCTGATCCCTGATGACTTTGTCCCCTGTGTCCCTAGCCATTATGTGAAACTCCATTAACACCTATTTTTAGTGCTCCCTTGAAGACCCATGCCCTTGGACATCCTTTGTCAAAAATACGTCATTAAAATATTCCTGAGTCTTTTAGCACTTCCATTTCCAATAAATTTACCTCACATGTACTAAATTATACTCACGAGTAAATTTCTAATGTACAATTTTTATGAATAAAATTCTAATGTAGTTGCTCTTTTTTCGTCACAAATCCTTCTGAATTTAAAGGAGGTATTTATAAAAGTGTTATAAACTTGTTTTTTTTTAATAAAAAGCCATTAAAATACAGAGCTTACGATCCCAACTTAATTATTTTGCTTCAGTTCTAATACTTTCCTTCATCTTACTTCCAACCCTCCCTTGCAGAACAGGAAAGGACAGAAACAACTTAAAGACAAAGTTCTGTCTGCTCCCATAGCCTCAGAAAACTTACAATAGCTATTTCATTCAATCACACATAAATACATTGGCCCATGAAAGCTGACAGAGCTCCACTGAGCTAACAGTTAAATATTCCAGAATTTTGTAAGCTGACAACTGTTTTAGATGAGGTTCACTAATGGGGGAAAGATGCTCTCTTTTTACTGGATAGTAATAAAATGATGAGCAATATGACCATCAAGGAGCTGATGAGGCAGAGCACATCCTTTGGAATTATGTACTCTAACACACTGTTTGGTACTCTGTGGGGGCCCTCTCAAGAGTGTGATCAGCCTGGCTATACATTGGGCTACAACAATATAAAAATGAAGTAAGTGTTGTTGAGCGGATAAATGCTGAAGCATTGGGAAAAATCACTCCCATGAGAACTTGAAGCAGTCACCTCCAGACTAAGAAAAACAATGTGTTGCTGAAGATTTTCATATATATATGAAATATATATATATGTATATATATATATGTATATATATATATATATATACATATATATATTAAACTTTGGTTCACTTATGGATGAAGCCTCATGTTCTTTTCTTTGAGCCTTTGTCTTGGTCTCTTTGTTGATGACCAGTCACTTGAACTTCTGCCCAGTGGCCCGCCCATGAGTCAGAAGTATCTATGAGGTTGGATGAGTGTCTCATTGAGTTTCAACTTGGAGGAGTGACATTTGTCCGACTCCTAGTTCTGTATTAGTCACTTGCTACATACTTTGCTCATATGAGCTCATTAGCTCACTTCATCCTCTAAAAATGTGATGTAGGCAAATAAGACTCAGAGAAGAGCGAGATGACTTAGTAAATGATACATGGCATTCATGACTTGAGTTTCTATTATTCAAGAGAAACTCATAAGAAAAAAGTGTGGTATTTAATCTTCCAGCATGCTTCAGAGGGCACTTACCCAGAGGCAAAGCCCTGCCTATCGCAGGATGAACGTGATAATGAAGAAAAGATCATTGACTGGGGTTTTCATGCTTCTCTTTAAACTTCACATTCATCCACACTTGAGTCATGAGGAAATAATTATAATTTAATCATTTCTTAAAGTAATCATCAATCTGATATGCATGCCTGTGGAGTGCTCAGCAGCCTGATGAGCAAGACTTCGGTCTGAGTTTAGTACCAAACCTAGAGTGTTTTTTTCTGATGAATTCTTTTTCAGCCCATTTCCCCATTTACCCTCTTTCAATATTGCCAAACAGACATCTAAGTTACCGAAAGCACACCGGCCAGACGAAGGGAATGGGTGTGGGATGAGTGAGAAACTGAAGAATCTGAGGCCTAGGGTGGGAACGTAGGAAGGCAACACTAGAGACTAGAGACTCTTCAGAAGCCCACTGGGTTTTCAGCAAGTTTAACTCTTTCAATAAAAAAGAAAAGTGAGAGGGTGAAAAAGACAGGACATGAAAGAATAAAGGGTTCAGAGTCCAGCTGGTAAGAAATCATGTCTTTGAGTTCAAGAAGAAAGGAAAGAAGCAGACAAGATCTGTTTCCTACACAACCCATCCTTATCCTCCCACAAGTCCTCTCCTTATCCTTTTCAATGGGACTGGGAAAGTGGTCAGAAGTGAAGGGCTCAGAGGAACTCTACTTGCTGTAAGGCCTATAGCCCAGACACTCATGTTCAGTTCATTTTTGTATCACTTATGATTCCTAGGACGAAGTGTGGGTGGTTCTGATTCCCTGAGGACTTCCTCTGGCCTCTGTGGCTTCCCTCTAAGAAGACTGGAAGTACTGGGACTGGCATCCATCATCTGTCTACTTAAGGAACCTTGATGAACAAATGCAACAGCTCCCACCCTCACTAGGATAATTCTTTCACTTTCTACATTGGAAACAAGATCTTACTTTCCAATTTGTTTATCCATCCCTTTCCCTCCATCTTGGCCTCAGTTCTACTCTCCCTTGCCAGTTTTATTGGATCATTTCATCAGCTGCTTCTTTTAAAACCCCTACCTTGAGATCTGCTTCAGAAAAACAAAAACAAAAAACAAAACAAGACAAAGAGAAATTAAAGCTTAATTCAACTGTCACACAATGGGTTAATAAAAAAAAATTGAGACACCCTCCCCCCCGCCAGAAGACACATCTGACAGTTATCTCCCAGTGACGGCAAGGGATCAATCCAAAAGCCAATGGCAGACCTATATTTTGGTTCCCAAATCCTTAGGCATCACATGATATGTAGAGACAGGACAGATCCACATAATGTTCCTTATTTGTTTGTCTGTCTGTCTGTCTGTCTTTGGGTGCATTCATGTTTCTCGTTGAAATATAGCAAGCTAAAGGTCACAACGATGCCCAGGGATTTGGGCACGAATTATGGAGTATCGCATGCCTCTTAGATCAGTAACTTTAAAAATGTAGTATACTGTCCAAATACAATTTGGATGAGACAAGACTGTGAGTCGTGTGGCCTTGAGAGCTGGCATACCATCAGAAGCAGGAGGGCGGCAGTCATCAGCTGATGCGACCTTCCCCTTGTGATCTTTATCCTTATCCTCAGGGCTTGGTTTGGGAGGAGAAAAAAAAAAAAACAGTTCAACTTTAGCTTTGAATTACAACACTATTTGAAGCAATATTTGGAGGAAGCTGATGTCATTGCCTGACTTACTGTCATTCCAACAGCCCTGCCTCCTGTAAACTATTTTTCACATACTGATTTGGTTGTGCAAAGGGGGCTACAGTGTGATAAGAATGTTTGCAGATCCTTGGCTATTCTTGCTATTAAGAGGTAGAATCCAATTGCTTTCTCCTTGAATTTGAACTTGAGCTTGTAAATTATTTAGTAACAGGATTTTGCAGAAGTGATCTGAGACATCCGTGTTTATACGATTTTAGAAGCTTTGCAACTTTCATCTCAGTCACTTGGAAAGCAGCTACCATGAGAAAGCCCAAGCATCCTCGAGGAGAGGATCCAAGGTATTTAGTGGACAACCCTGGCTGAATTCCCAGTCAGTTAGAAAAGCACTTGCAAGGCCTTGGAAACACATTCTCCAGCCCCAACAAGCTGCCTCACTTCTGGTTCTGAGTTTATAGTTCAAGTGACCTGTCTGTTGAACACACTTGAAACAAATTCATTAACAAACCCAACAATTTGAATTCTTTTATGCCACTAGGTTTTGATATAGTTTGTTATGAAGCTACAAGTTACTAAGGTAGCAAACACAAGAGCAATGCTGATCTCTTAAAGAATGGAACAGATTAGTGACAGCGACAGGAACTGAGACAAAACGCAAAGATGGCATTCCTTACATGTTCCTCCTTTATTGCAATAATTTGTCCTACACAAAAAAAGAGATGAATTTAAGGAACAGTAGGTTTTAAAGATGTCTTTCAGTTGTTGGTTTCTGTTACAGATGTTATACCAGACATGGTTTGATTAATGGAGCCACTCAACATGGCTCTGGTAACCCATAAGTACCTATTGGTAAAGCAAATGTTTAGCTCTCTATGGCTGTTGTATACCTGTTTAAAAAGACCAGGAACTAGCTATTTATAGAGCATGGACGAAATCCAGATGGCTGTATTTACAGTATATAGTTACTCCCATTCCTCTACATATTGTCTATGACTGTAATTGTACTCCAACTCTAGAGTAGCCTCGCTAGCCAGCCTATATCACCTTCTAATCCTACATTACTTATTATTCCCTTACATAAAATGTTTCTGAAGCACAAGTTAAGGCCATTAGAAGCAGTTTGCCTTCAGAATGAATAATATTGTAACCATCACTATCCTACCTTAGGTCCATTTCAACTTGATATCCCTGTATCATAATTGAGTACACAGGGATCGTAGGTGTGTATCCATCCCCTCAGACACCATGCATGGATGATAGCACTCACTGTGCCTGATGAGCACAATGAAATAACTGATGTAGATATGCTGCTGAGATAACACAGGGATTTGTCAGAGACCATGGGTACCTGAGTCATCTCTTTCTCAATGAGCTTAGCTTGGCTCTTAACCTATCTATCTTCTACTTAGTAATGAAAAGGTTGAGAAACACATTCTGAAACACTCAGGGGCTTATCACCAGTGAATGTATAGACGTCTAGTGGTTTTAAGAATGCTAGTAGGGAGCTAGAGAGATGGCTAAAAGCACTGAGTGCTCTTCCAGGGGTCCTGAGTTCAATTCCCAGCAATCACATGGTGGCTCACAACCATCTATAATAGGATCTGATGCCCTCTTCTGGTGTGTCTGAAAACAGTTACAGTGTACTCATATAAATATAACAAGGGGCTGGTGAGATGGCTCAGTGGGTAAGAGCACCCGACTGCTCTTCCGAAGGTCCGGAGTTCAAATCCCAGCAACCACATGGTGGCTCACAACCATCTGTAACAAGATCTGACGCCCTCTTCTGGAGTGTCTGAAGACAGCTACAGTGTACTTACATATAATAAATAAATAAATTTTAAAAAAATAAATAAATATAATAAATACATCTTTTTAAAATAAGTATGCTAATACATCTTCTTTAAGGACAAAGTAACAAATTTCTACCATCTGTGGTACTTCCTACCACAGAGAAGAAAACATAAGGGCCCTTTTAGATTTAGGAAAATTAATTCATTTACTGTGATAAAAGGTTATCATTTTTTTGAGTAAAATCCAGAACTATGGAGTCTCTATTGCGGCTCAAGGTTACCATGTTAGATGTTTTAACACCCGGATCCAGTAAATCTGGTGGCACTAAAGGTCTCTCTGTGTGACAGCAATACTGCATGGAGCCATTTCCCTGTAAGCAAATCACAAAATAGATGCCAGAATAGATATTTAGAATTCAGGAGCAATACTATGGCAGTAGTTTTGTTTGGTTGGTTTGTTTTGTTTTTTCAGAAAATCTATCCTTTCTTTAGATATCATTTGATACTGGAAGCTTGATCTGGAACCATAAAGTTACAATATAACCCAAATTTCCCATTATGAGCTAAGCATTATTGAGCCCAGCATGTATCTACATAGAGCATGAACAGTATCATTTCATTATCAATGGGCATGGAATACACTCTCTCAAGCCCAAGCCAATCAATAAGCACTGACCCACAGACCCATTGTCTGCTCCAATATGTCTTAGAACCTATACCTCTAGAGTCATGGGAACTTCTTGGGGACTAGTCATTGAAAAACAAATTAACCCTGTTTAAAGAAAGCTTTGCATACTAGCTTGTCATCCAGAGTGAAAGGCTACATCATTGTATCTCTACTCTGTGATGATCCAGAAAAAGAGGTAAAGGAAAGACATTCCAGTAGGCAGAACTTTGCATCTCATTGTTGATTTTTTTTTTCTAAACACAGAGAGGAGCAACAATATGAACCTACATTGCTTTATGGGCAGCAGTGACAGTTTTCATTGCTTATTAAAGACTTTAAAGAAACATGGCAGAGTAAATCAGATTGGAAAGTTTTGAAACGAATGCAAGGAATCAGTTTCTCCTAGTGGGATGGATTGTTGCCTGCCCACCAAGACACGGATTTAGGATAGAAGTATCTTAAGACTAGATAAGCTTAGCCATTCTGTCAGCCTCCCTTCTCTATTGATCAATGATCTTCTGATCAAAGTCCCCATGCTGGTCAACATGGGGTTGCAATTAGGCACATGATTGTCTACTCATCAAAGTCTAGTTGGGTTATAGCAACTAATACATGTCCAACCAACTCCAAATGAGGCAGCACTCATTTCCTGGACTAGCAAACCACCCTCTGGGGGAATTACTCAGCTATCTGATGACAAAACCACTTCTATCTTGGAGGGCAAGTTTCTTCTCATTTCATAGAAACTGACTTTTCATATGGGTTTGTCTTTCCTACTAAACACCTTGCCAAACCCAGCAATTGGCCACTCAGAGAGTACTTCTTATACACCACCACGACATACCACACTATGCCTTTAAGGAACCTCCTTTGTGGTGAATTGTGTATGGAAACAGATTCATGTTCATTAGTCCTACCATGTTATCTATCACTTTCAAGCAGTAGAAAGGCAGAGAGTTCTAACAAGTCTACTGCTATGCTGGACGAATGGAAATATGTTACAGGGCTAGAGTAATGTCCCCTAAGAAGCAATAAAGTCAGAGTCATCAGTCAGTATATGTTGTTGTTTCTCCTTGTCAATGGAGTTTAATAAACTCTATTAGTTATTAATATGACCCACTCAGCCTGCCAGTAACTGAGGCAGAGTCCTATGGATTTATTTAATCAGCTCTTGCGCAATTAGTGGGGGATTACCCCTAATCTATTTTTCAAATGCTAGACTGGCTACTTCCCCATCACCTCTCCCCAAATACTTCCTGTTTGAGTCTCTCCTGAGTTACTTCTGCTCCAGCAATCTGTCCTTTGCGGGGGAGGGGGACTATTCACTCAGGCACCTGCTCCTGGTCCATCACATCTAATGGAGACCTTCTGTCTTCTCCATCTTCATTTTCTTACTCATTTTCCCTCCTACCTGCTACCCCCCAGCCCCAGTAAATGGAAACGCTGCCTCTTTCTATTCTCCTCAGTAACTGACTGTAGCCATTTTTACTGAACCAATATTTTAAATTGGGGAGCAAGGTTTTCATAGCATCATTTGATGTTAGGATCAGCTGGGGGGTATAAACCAGATCTTGGGGCCAGTATTTATCATTTGAATACATAGCAGCACCAGACCAACCCCCAACACTTATCTAAGAATACTTAAATGCAGGAATCAAGGGACAGAAACAGGACAAACGTCTCTTACAAATGTCATTAATGATCCACTTACACAGCTTGTTCTTTCTACCCTGGAATGTAGAAGTTTTAGTTCCTAAGGTAAAGACACCTCTACTGGGGGATGCTATATGGATCCATTGTGCTAGAAGTTGACACTTAAAACTTCCTTGGGTGCCTTACACTAAGAATCAGACATAGGCTAGTGACATTGCTCCTCTGTTCAAGCATATCCCGCTCTTGGAGTTTGGTTCCCAGCACCCATATTAGCCAGCTCATAACTGCCTGTTACTCCAGCTTCATGGCATCGAACACATTCTTCTAGCTTCTGAAGGTACCTGAACTCACATACACATACTACACACACACACACACACACACACACACACACACATTAAAACGGAAATAAACCTTTTCAAAAACAAGCAAAAATATATTTTACTATACTGACTGACATGGTTGTGATTGTCACGAGTAACCTGGGCTGGTACTGGGTTAAGGAAAAGTCCATTTGGAATGCTAGTGTCGCTTAGATTGCTGTGCTTTGTAGTTGCCTTTGTTACTATAATAAAATGAGTGGAAAACAATCTAATACAAGCCCAGTTGTCAAGGTCTGGGCCATTCAGAAGGCAAAGAACCATGATGAAGGATGTGCTTACTGAGGACAAAGGAACAGCATGAACAGTGAGAAAGGGAGGTTCCAAACGCGATGACGTCGATGACAAAATCATCCTAGACATGAACTGCCTTTCCCACATTTCCCTTGCCTGTTTCACATTGGGTTACTAAGTCTGAGAGGAAATTTGCATCAAGTTGTGGGGGAAACAAACAAACAAAGACAAATAGCAGCCATCCCATTTTAGAAGGGCAATGGGGAGAATTATAGTGAGCATGCTTTTGCCTTGACCCTGTGACTTACCTTGACTTAGCAGGAGCCATGAGCTCAGCTCTTACGCTCTCCCCTGTTCTCCTCCTCAACCGTCCAGTCACATGATCAGCACCTTTGTAATTTCATCTTTACACCCCTCTATTTCATGTGCAGCTTTTCTCTCCCATGGCCTTATTGACACAGAGTTTTCAGGCCATGTCACACAGAAGCAATACTCTGCCAGTGAGTCTTCCAATGTTTCCAAAGCCTGGTTATTTCACACCATTGATGAAGGTAACCAGAGACAGAAATCAGGAACAACTGACAATATGGCTGTCAGTCCCTGCTGCCTCCAAAGGGCAGGTGGGTAAAACTGGCACCACTATAGTTCTAGAATATGCTATTCCTCATTCTTTGGAGTACCAGAGCTTCGATATCTTCTACTGTGCCCTGCCCCAGAACAGCTGAGATTTGAGGTTAGAAATAATTCCACATGTATCTCTATAGTTCATGTCCAAGAGACAGGTTTCAAATAAGGTGAAAGTTAAGACAGTCTGATCTTTGTTTGGCTCACCATGCTTACCCCTCAGAAGACCCAAAGAGATCAACACTGCTTCTCTATGTCTCAGTTTTCAGATGATTTGGATCCCAATTCAACACGAGTACTCATTCTCTCGTTACTCTACTTTCCCATTTCCCCCTGTTTATTCTCTTTAGCTTTTCTGGGTCATCTCTCATTTGTTGCCCACACAGTCCCGTCTCAATTGACACTAGCTCACATGACACTTTTTAGGGACATTCACACTATAGTAACAATAGTCCAAGCTGCAAAAGATGTACTCTTCCAGTGTTTTTCCCAGTCAGTAGAAATCAGTGATGGCTGCAGCCTAAGAATGTTTCCTCTATTATTTTGCATACACGTTCTTGTCAGCTTCCGTCCTCGCTCTCCACTCCATCTACCTTGGTCCAAATGTCACCAGCAGGAGCTCATCTGTGAACTAAGCTGTCTAGACTCATTGACACTGGAAAAGCAACTATCAGCTATTGAAATAAATGTGGACAATCTGGAGTTGTTGTTCTGTTCAGACCAAGGCAGTGACGCCTACTCTACTGGGCATTAGATAGACTCTGGATTCATTCCACCAGCTCACTGCATTCCTTCAGCACAGGCCCTGGGGATGACTCTTGAGGTGGATAGACTGTGCATTCTCAGAAGACACAGTCACTTCCCAACCCCATCCTGAAGGTTGCAGGCAGCTAGTGAGAGGCTCAGAATGCTGGGGACTCTGCTTTCCAGAGCCTTGGCTCTGCTGATCCAGTGGGTTCATGAAGTGATTAACATTCCTCAAGAAGAAACGAAGGTGAAGTGACTCAGAGCAGATTAGGAGAAAAGACTGGAGTCCCTCTCAGAATTCTTGGTATGCTGGTTGGCAGGATTCCTGTTGCCCCAAGGCAGACCTTCTCCTCTAAGCTCATAAACTTCCAAACACACAAATCATGTCCATGTAGCTATTGAGTCCTTCCCTTCGTTTGCAGAAGACATGATAAAAAAGCAAAGAGAAAGAAGAGGAGGGAGGGGAGAGAGAGAGAGAGAATTTTATACCCCACCAGGACTCCAACTTTTAGACTTAGAAAATGACAAGCCTGCCAGGCATCCCAAGTCACTGTGTATCAGACTCTTTCAGTTTGCTCTAGTTGACAGAAACAAAACAAAACAAAAAGACTGTTGACAGTACGGAAATGCCAAAAAAAGAGATTTACTTTTTGACTACTTCATATTCTATATCAGACTAACGTAATTCCAGCTAGCTCTCAGTTCCTATTATGTTCAATTTCCACTTTTCTAATGAAAGAAAAATTTAAATGACTCTTGGCAGGCAAGCTATTTGAATAAAGAAATCAATGTCAAAATATTTCTGGTGTAACATTTGTAAGCAAATGTTCACAAAAATATTTATGTCAAATGTAGTCACTGGGAGCCAGACATGCCAGAATTCTTCAGCGCTTACTCGCACCAGGCAAACTTTGGGGCACTACAAATCTTCCCAGTGGCTAAGTCCCTCTAGATACATATTCTCTAATAAAACGTACAAAACCGTAGGATTATATATCCTTCCCACACCACTTCCAACTGTCTGTGGGCTGAATAGCCAGCACTGTCAAAGTCCGTGTGCACACAGAGCTGATTTCTACTGACTGGGAAAAACACTGGAAGAGTACATCTTTTGCAGCTTGTACTATTGTTACTATAGGGTGAATGTCCCTAAAAAGTGTCATGTGAGCTAGTGTCAATTGAGACGGGACTGTGAAAACCATACAAGGCAGATTGTCACTGATATTTACATGTAGTTACCAGGGAGACAACTGTATATTCTAAATCCTCGGCTTGGCTGTGATTTGGTTATCAGGTCTGGCGGAAGCTGCTCAATCATGAGTCTGCTGTCTCATAGAAAGAGGATGGGGAGGAAGCAGAGGACCGCATCAGTGCTGGGATCCTTAGCCTCCCTCCGTGAGCGGTCCCTCCCGCTTTACACTCTCATCCCCATCTCTTTATACAAACCCGTGCTGAGAGGTATGAGCCTAACCAGAGAAGACAGGCACGTACAAAGAATGACACATCCCCAAACGAGGTTCATTTATATAATGAAAATAAATTCTTACACCATCAACAAAAACACACCAAGGATATTTTTTTTTTGCGAAAAATATTTTTTAAATAAATTTTTGTTTTTTTTTTTGTTTTGTTTTTTTACATTCTGATATACATATGTAACAAGGTGTATGGCACTGTAACCAGAATCAAATCAAAAGAAAGACAAATAAAAGGGGATGAGGAAGAAAGGGGGGGGGGAGAAGGAGAAAGGAGGGAGGGGAAGCCACTGGTACTGTTGAATGCCTGTCTCCAACGCCACTCCTCACTCAGCTGCCAGCTCTCCCTCAGCTGCACACTCCAAACACCATTTTTATTGCACGAGTGCCAGCAAAGGCACATGGTAGAATGGTCAGTTTCCTTCTGCCAAACAAACAAACAAACAAACAAACAAAAAGTTCTCTCAGACCCACAGAAGGGGAAAAGATATCCGGAGCATAGAACACACAAAACCGACACTAGCCTGTCTCCCCAGAGAAGGTGTGAGGCGAGCCGAGTCCACTGAGCTTGCCGGCCCTTTCTTCACACCAGTGAGCACAACTGGGCACGGTTTGGCAGGGTTTGCTTTTGACATGGTTGTGCAGTCAGTTCCAGGTCTGGAGTCTTTTCCATTTCCTTTTGGTTCTTTGTAATTGAAGGGTGGTATCTTCGGTCTATGAGCCCGCACAGACTATTTACTCAAAACTCTACAATAAGCTTACAAGGGAAACTGGGAAGAAACAAGTTTTATAATATTTTTATTTGTTGGCTTAAAAAAACAAAACAAAACAAAAAAGACCTCTTTAACCTAACTGCAATACCAGTTTAAGAGAAGTGGGTCTCATTCGCATCAAAAGTTACAGTCTTCTTACACTTATTAAAAATAGAGTCTTTAGACAAGTTTGTTTACTTTCACAAACACTCCCAACCTTAAAAAAAAAGAGAGAAAGAAAGAGAAAGAAAAGAAGAAAAAGAAAAGAAAAGAAAAGAAGAGAAGAGAAAAGAAAAGGAAAGGAAAGAAGAGCGACAAGCTAGAATCCACCTTCCCTCCTTTTCGTCTCCTGAGAGAGCACAGCCCTTTCCGTCCTGCCCGTTGTCACACAACTGTCTCCATGCCCATGAGCTTTGGTGTAAGGATTCTTGGCGTCACGCCGTTGTTTAGGTCTTCCTCAAATTCCAGCAACTGCCCCATGAAGTTGAGGTTCGGGGAAATAATTGGTCGTTTGCCTTTGACGAATTTGTAAGCGTCAGTCATGGTCATCCGTGTGTGCTTCATCAAGTAGGCGATGACGATGGTGGCGGATCGGGACACGCCGGCCTGGCAGTGGATGAGAAGGCCCTTCCCACACTGGTGAGCTTCCTCTGTGGGACAGAGAGACAAGTGGTAAGAAAGGGGGACAGAGGAAGCTTAACTTCTGCCTGAGTCAACAGTGGTTCCTTTTGCATAGAGAGAATGGATTTCAATGGTTCCAAAGCATGATGGATTCTACATGTTCAAATCTCGAGCTATAGAGTTGGGCCACAATCAGAAATTGGAGCTGTTGGTCTACATTTTCTTAAATTATTAAAAAAAGAAAAATCAGGGTTGGTCCACATGCCACTGTGTGCATAGAGAGGTCAGCAGACAACTGGTAAGGGTCAGTTCTGTTTTTCCACAATATGAATTAGTAGAAACTGGATGCAGGGTGTCAGTCTTGGCAGCAAGTACCTTATTTTATTCACTGAGCCATCTCATTGGCCCTTTACTGTTTTGAGGGGGGAAGGGTATGTGTGTGTATGTATATGTGTGTGTATAATGTACATGTGGGTATGGATGCATGTTTGCATAAGTGCTGATGCATGTTCACGTGTGTCTGTGGAAGACCATGTTCCGTATCATGTGTCTACTTGATCACCCTCCATGTTACACGACAGAGCATCTCTTGCTGGATCTGGAGCTCATTATTTCTGCTGGTCAGGATAGCCAGCTTGCTCTGGGGCACCCCATCTCAGTCTCTTGTGCCATGGGATTCCAGGCAAGCTGCTATAGCTATGTGGCTTTTACGTGAGTTGTGGGGATCCTAGCCCCGATTCTCACGCTTGTGTCATGAGTGCTTCACTGTTGAACCATCTGCCCAGTCCCCTACAGCTCTACATTTAGAAAGATAGAGCAAGGAAGTCATGGGTGGGAAAAGCACATGTCACAGGAGATGGGGAAGGCAGAAGCTATACCTACAACAGGACACACTCAGGAGAAGCAAGCTACTGTGCACCCCATAGTTATCGGACCTCTTTCTGGACAACCTTGTTCCTTTTCTATTTTCTTAACACTGGCATAAAGGGAAGAAAAAGTAGGGAAAGGAGGAGAGAAGGAATGGAGATTATGCCATGCACAGAAATGGGCATGTGAAAAAGGTCTTCTGATTAACAATGTTCATACCACTTTCCAGGCTATATGACTACATGATACATGCAGTGCTATTAGCAATATCTTCCACATGCTAGACACACACACACACACACACACACACACACACACACCTTTATCCTACAGATTGTTCTCTATAAGAGTTAGCATTTAATGCATGGCGTTTTACTAAAACTTCATAGAAGGGAAGGGTTAAAGGTCAGCTGGAAAGTTCCTATACTCAGCTTCTCATCAGAGATGCCAACTGTCATCAGTGAGGCCTGTAGAGTACTGGTCTACCTCATGGCCCTCGGCAGCAGTGTTTCACTCCTCACTTCCACATACCCTGACCCTCCATGGCCATCATCTGGAAGGCACGGTTCCCAAGTAGCTCAGAATAGAGAGCACCAGAAAGTGTTGAGTTTCATATTAAAAGCTTTGGATGCCTGTGAGCACTGGACAACAGTTTTTGTGACATTTCTAGATTAAAACACATCCCCCAGGAAGTGTCCCCAGAGGAATGCAGGTCAATGATAAGGTAGAGGAGAAGGGAGTAAAGAGACTTGTTCCTTAGCTTTAATCACCCACACTGGCTGCTTCCCAGTAGACAAAGAAACAAACAGGATGTAACTATCTCTCTCACCAGTCTGTAGACAAGCTTGCTTTGAGAGACCCAAGAGTAATGCTTCAGGAAAGTCTCCCTTTGTGAACACTAAATGACCTCCCACACCAAGGCCGTAGGACATGGTGGGTGAGAATGAGTGAGGTGCACCCTGAGTGTGACCATCTGTGCCACTAACACACTAGCTGAGTGACCTTGTGAGTCCTTTGACCCCCCCAGAACTTCAGTCTTCCTGCTCGGATAATGCAAAGGACACTAGCTAGCCAGCCTCTGGATCTTTGGAGATGAAGTCATTTGATTCTGGGGTTAAACTGGCATTGTTAAACTCTAAACCTGAACATTGCTTAGTTTATATTAAACTCAGGTGAATGTTATTATGCTGTGAACCTTGTTGTGTGCCCCCTGAAAGCCACACTATAAAATTTCAGTTTATCCAATCAGAGAACAAAACCATGCCCACCCACGTGATCCTGAGTTGTTCTGCAGGCTAAATAAATGTTGCTTGTCATTAGTTTTGTTTTTCTTCTAAAAGAGGAGGTAAGCCTGAATAATCCAGAAGGAATGTAAGCACTGTGGCTGTAATCTCTTAGAACAAGCCTATCCCATGCCACTTGCTAAATGGAAAACAAATTCCCAACTTCCTCCACCTGAAATTAAGCAGGTGGGACTCTTCTTTATAACAGCCTCAAGTAACTAGGAACTTCATCGCCCTGGTGACGGGCATTTCTTGCTCAGGACACAAGGCTTGGCTCAGATTTTATGAATAAAGAACCCAGGGCATCTTTGTACCCAGTGTTAGGAACTAATCAGTGGGGCACGCATGGTAAACACGGGAAAGAGTCATGGCCAGAAGTCAAGAACACTAGGTCCTCTGTTTTCACAGGTATAGGCATGCCGTGACACACACGTGGAGGTCAATGTGGGGCCTTGCCTACTACCTCCTTTGAGATGGGATTTCCTGTGCTGCTGTAGATTGCCAAGCTAGCTGTCCTGTGAGTGTCTAGGGGTGCTCTGCCTCCTGTCTTGTTACGGAAGAGAAGGCATTACAGATGTGTACTCTTGCATCTGACTTTCCATGGATTCTATGGGATTCAAACTCAGGTCTTCAGTCTTAAGCAGCAAACAGTTTCCCCATTGTGTCTCCTCCCAGTCCCCAGTTCCTTCCTGACACTAGAATTTCTGACATGGAAAGGTTACTTTACTTCTGAGTTCAGAGACCGCTCTGGCTGTCCTGCCAGAGAGTCCATGGGATGGCCGAGCTATGAAGGACAAGCTGGAAAGGAACACAGGCAGTTCAGAGCTGCCAACTTGCCAAAAAAAAGTCCCATCACCCTGGTGGCTGCTAAACTTGTGACATTTTTTTTCTGGCAAAACGAGCAACAACCATGGATGCTTTCTTCCTGAGACAGAGACCTGTGACAACTTGAGGTGCTAATGTGTAGAGCATTGGGCTACCTCTTTGTGCTGATAAAGGCTGGAGTTTGTTGGAAATGATGTTGAACATCTGCCACCTGCTCTTCTTGTCTTAGTTATCCTGAGTCTAGCCACAGTGCCACAAAGGCTACAAAGGCTAACTTCAGCATTGAGCTGGTGATTGCTTCCTTCTGAGGTTAGAGCCTACTTGGCAAGAATTTTCCTTCATGGGCCCTATGGGGGGGGGGTTGATCTTTCCTGCTTCTCTCAGCAGGAGACAAACTGGCAAAGGAAACATATACCTTCTTCTCATGGGCACTAACATCAGTCCTTGTCACTCAGTGTTTAAGAACTGAGATCACTTGGGTGGAAGATGACAGACAATTCACACCATCCTTCCATTCTTCCTCTGCAAGGATAAAGTGAACGGAGAAACTTACCACAGCATGGCCTGCTTCTGAAGAAGTTTCTTCAGAGCCAGCCCTTTCTCGATGCTGCCTTTGCCTCAACCTCAAGTGAATAAGCCATACACTGTGACTCACTATAACTCACTGTGCCCAATGGAAATCTCTTCCCCTATGCTGGGTGAATAAAGCTGACCAATTTGCTATGTGAAGGTTTAGGAATAATTAAGGTGACATCACGTCTCTACTTGGTGCTTCCTTCAGGGCTTGGAGGACATAGACTAGGCAGCAGGAATAGCTCTGAGCAGTTCTGCACTCTCCCTTTTAATCTTCTGGTCATACAGTGTCTAAGTGCCAACCTCCGCCATGGCGTCTTTGTTAACGGGAGGATGGAGGATAGGGACTTCCAGTTGACAGATGTTGGACAAAGAGGATGATTATTGCTTTAATATGAATGTGAAATGGTCCCACGGACTCATGTGTCAAATGCTTCATCCCCAGCTGGTGGTACTGTTTCCAAAGGTTTCTAAAATGTTAGAAGGTAGAGGCTTGCCTGAGGAAGTAGGTCAGACACTGTGCCACTCAAGGCTAAATGCTGTCCCGGTCCCTCCCTTCCTATTTGCCAAAAAGTCAGTAGCCTTCATGGGGTGACACAGAACATGGCAGTGGGCACCTCACTCATTCTTATCCACCATGTCCTACGGCCTTGGTGTGGGAGGTCATTTAGTGTTCACAAAGGGAGACTTTCCTGAAGCATTACTCTTGGGTCTCTCAAAGCAAGCTTGTCTACAGACTGGTGAGAGAGATAGTTACATCCTGTTTGTTTCTTTGTCTACTGGGAAGCAGCCAGTGTGGGTGATTAAAGCTAAGGGACAAGTCTCTTTACTCCCTTCTCCTCTACCTTATCATTGACCTGCATTCCTCTGGGGACACTTCCTGGGGGATGTGTTTTAATCTAGAAATGTCACAAAAACTGTTGTCCAGTGCTCACAGGCATCCAAAGCTTTTAATATGAAACTCAACACTTTCTGGTGCTCTCTATTCTGAGCTACTTGGGAACCGTGCCTTCCAGATGATGGCCATGGAGGGTCAGGGTATGTGGAAGTGAGGAGTGAAACACTGCTGCCGAGGGCCATGAGGTAGACCAGTACTCTACAGGCCTCACTGATGACAGTTGGCATCTCTGATGAGAAGCTGAGTATAGGAACTTTCCAGCTGACCTTGACTCCTTCCCTTCCATGTTCTGTCTCACCTCAGGCCAAGAATCAAAGCACCAAGACATGAAACCTCCAAGATCATAAGTCAAGATAATTCCTCCGTTTAAGACAACCTTTCAGGTGTTTCAATGATGGCAACAGAAAGCTTATTATCTCAATTATGCCCATCCAGGTAGTTCTGAGACTAACAGGAAGGACTATGCATTAGGTAGGTTTTGTTGTTGTTGTTGTTATTGTTGTTGTTGTTTTCCCTAACATAGGAATACACTTCAGACCTTATATCAAAACCAGAAGTAGAGGGAAGAGAGAGCCAAGAGGAAGCTCTCCGCCCGCCCTGCTGTGAGAGATAGTTACCGATGAACTCGAAGGCCTCTTCAAAGTACTGCCGCAGGTTCTGTTTGTTGCTGTCTGTGGCTGGCAGCCTCTTGTAGTTGAAGAGGCCTTTCTCATAATGGTACAGAGGAAGGTGCGTGGTGACGTTGATGACATAGCCGATGTTGAGCCTCTGCATGGTGTCTAGGTCCTGAGCATCCTGCTCATTGCCGAGGAACAGGAAGGGCAGGATGGGCGTTAGCTCTGCGTTCTCGATGTCAGGGGTGGTGGGGACAGACTGAGGTAGCATGCTCGAGGCCGCAGATGCACCACCCCCCACCTCCCGGCACTCTTGGAGCTGGAGGGAGTTGTCACAGAGGTTTCCATGGTTCTGTTTAAAACTACTGAGTCCCCCTAGAAGGAAAACACAGAAATCACATATGAGTGAAGCCCACAGTCGGGGAGGAGAGGGGAAGGGCTAAAAAATGTCGGCTTTCCCATGGAAATGGGTGTCACTATGGCTATGTGCGTACTTTAACATTTCTAAAATAAAACACAAGAGCCAGAAGCCTGTTTGGATACCCAGAGCCAGCTTCAGAGGACACTGTGACCCCTATTGCAAAACTGGGCCAAGGTGCCTGGGAACAAGTTCCACACAGCACCCCGTAATTTCATCAACTGAAAATCTGATTTGCCTCTAACAGACATATGGTCCCTGGCCTATATAGAACTCGTACTTTGGGAGCTGAGAAAATCAGGGATGATATCGCCCTGCAGAGGACTTCCGTTTGTCTCCTGGCACTGTGCACACATGTCATGTCCCCTCTATGACTCACTTTACAGAAGGACAAGTCGACTCAGTAGCAGAGCGGTTACTAGCAGGGCTTGTGGAAAAGCCAGGTTACACAGGCTAGTGTTCGGCTTGCACTACTGACCTGAGTTGCACAAGCATGTCTCTCTGAGTGTGAGTCCGAGATGGAGATAAACACAGATAAAGTGTTTAGTATATTCCCAACCCCCAGCCTTGCATGGCCACTATGCAAGAACAAGCTATTTCTATTCATCTTATTTCTGCGACTGCCCAAAGGTAGAAAACGCAGAGGGCGGCTTGGCTAATGTAGCGTAGGGTTGGAAGAGTGACTCAGGATCTACATTTTCACTTCTTCCATACATGTCCTTGACATTTGTAGATCTTGACTTCCAAGAGAGTGGCATCTGAGAGTGGCCCATTTTCCTGTACTTAGCTTTTAGAGGATTGTGGGTACACTAACCCATTAACAGTGACCTTTGATGGATCTAACAAGGCACACTCCGAGCTCAAGGCTCCGCTCTAACTTCAAGGCTTGAGTTTGGAACTCTTAAAGGTTTGAGGTTAAAGCCGCACCAGTTTTCCCACATTTAGCATGCAGACATGGCCTTGTATAAGTACAGAGTCACTCAAGGAACTCGCACAAGCACAGCTGTGCAGTCAGCTACGTGGGGTGTTCGCGCAACTCCATCTGTCTAATGGTGGAAGCTGAGAGCTGGCTCCACAAAGCTAGCCTCTGGCTTCCACACTCACACACATACACAAACACAATCACCTCAAACAAACACTCAACAACAGTAAGTTTTTTAAAAAGAAAGAAAAGGCTGAGTAAATACCAAAAATAAAACTATTAAATACATCCATGGGATGTTATGTACCCACTAAAGGAATAACTATAAAATCAAAGAAAATGATTCTATTTAATGCTAAAGGAAAAAGAGCTAATTTAAAACTTTCTGGAAAAAAAATGCCTAGCCATACAAAAAAGAACGGTTAAGGGAATGCACGGGTCAGAGTTTGTTACTTATGCTACACATATTTATACACAAACAAACCTGAAGGATTGTGGAGCTCAAATTCTACTACGTATATGAGAGAGACATTAGGAAACCTGGGAAGGGGTCACCAAAGGAGTGTGGGACACGTGGGGTCTTCTAGAAAAGGGTGAGACCCTGGGAAGTTCCTAGAAGCGATGTCTTCCCAGTAACAGAGGTCTTGAGTGTCCCAAAGCCTAAGGCTAAAAGCACAAAGCCTGAACAGAGTGAGTGAGGCTCTGCTACCAGGACAGGAAGTTCACTTGTCCACCAGCTTCTGAACTGAAACCACATCCTTTCAAACCACGAGTCTCATTTTTGACCACTAGAGCAGGTGACCTGAACACAGTGTGTCCCCGAACCGATGCACACAGCCAGCTGTATAACAGAGCACAGATCATATTTTCAGAAGGGAATAGCAACAATTCACAGTCCACTTGGTAGGGAGGGCCATCCTGTGTCTAGTCTACCAGTCAAAAAGGAGATACGGGAAGGGACAAACATGTCTTTAGGAGAGCATGTCAGAGCTTTGACTTCATTTGAATTCATTTCTGTAATTACACTCTGCCCTTGCTGTTGTCTTCTGTGGTGAAATCATTATAGCCGGGTGGCTAGCCCAAAGGAAGCCTTCCAACTACAAAGAAAAATGCAAGACACGAGGAAAACCACGTCACCAGTGAACACTTAACAACTAGAGTGCAAAACTACCCACTGCCACTGTGGCAAACTCCACAGAGGACACAGGGAGGAGCTGTGTGGCAATCTCCTGGGCTCCACAAAGCCCCCAGTAAACAGCCCCATGCTGATCCTGCCAGGGGAACCGAATTCCCTTCTTTCTGAAGGAAAAAGGCACTTGCAACCTTTTTTTTTCCATGTAAGATGGGAGGAAGGACTGGGAAGCTAAACTCAAAAGAGGCTGGAAGGGGGAAGAGGCGTCTCTGTTCTTATTTAGTGTGTTCGAGCTGTAATTTGTCTTAAAGCAGCTAGTTTGAAAAAATAAAAAATAAAGGCATACCAAAACACCCTCCCACCCCCAGACACAAAACAACTCAGCAGAGAGCTTTTTAAAATTCAGTCTCTGCCCCTCCTTCCCCAATGACATCAGCCGGAGGCTCCCCACCTGCCCAGTTGCCATAGCACTCACACAAAGACACACAATGACATCAGCTGGCATGATATCAGCTCTTTGAATGCAAACAATACAAGAAGAACTACTTTGTTTAAGGCCTTGGGTACAACTGTGTTCTGGGGAGCCAATGACGTAATGCTAACAGGTGGCAAGGGGCCTTCCATTTGCCTAGTGGGGGGAAAAAACATGGGGGAAGGGTGGATCAGAGAGAGTCCGAGACTGACACACCGAACGCTTCTACCATGGGGTGCTGTGTGCCTATCTATGTGAAATGATGTGTGTTATTATATGTCTGAGCCATGTGGGAAAGACCCTTGTGGACTACTATCTGTAGGGAGGGAAAGAGAAAGGCCGCATGTGACTGAAATCTCAGCTGGACAAGGAAGTTCTCACTGAGGGTCAGAAGAGACAGCATCCAGCTCTGTCTGCTCATGTCAGGCGTCCGTCCTCACACAAGAGTGCTGTACAGTGTCACGATGAAACGGAGACTCTCCTGGGTGGAGTCGGAGGCTGCGTGAAATAGCAGTATCTGACAGGGATATTTCAGAGGGATCTGCGTAGGGGTTGTTTGTACCTCTTAGGGGTGAGTATGGGATTGGGAGCAGCAGAAGGTAAGAGTAGAGCTCATGAGGTCATTTTTGGCCCTGCAGACCATATCAAATGATTACCTAATGAGGGGAGGGGGTAATTTTGTTTGGCCTGATAACAGAAGAATACTACACGGGGGTGGGAACTGGGAAGATGGCTTAGTCAGTAAAGGGCCCACTTCACAAGCATGAGGATCAGGGTTTGAATCCCCAGTGTCCCTGAGAAAGCAAGGGACAATAGTATATGTCTGTGATATGTGCACTGGGGAGGAAGAGATGGGGAGATTCCTGGTACCGCACTGGCCAGCCAGAGTAGCCAAATAAACAAAACACACACACACACACACACACACACACACACCCCAATAAAAGCATCATTAACACATTGTTGGCGTGGTTGGAGTAGAGGAAGAGGAATGATGGGTGGAGACACATGGGCCCAGCCTCCAGTGAGATCTCAGCCTCCGAGGAACTTGTTGAATCCCTCTCCCTTAGGAAAGCTCCGTTTACTGTCTTACATAATACATAATCATTCATAATACACCCTATGCACAGGGCTGGGGTAGAGGACACCTACATGAAGGTTTACAGATACATCACATGGCATCCCATACATCCCACCCCATTATACTCCTCATCAGCACCATGACCCCACCTACACTCCATTCAGTAATGGAGAAGCTGCTGGAGGCTGAGCCGGCCCTGATAAACCCTTGCCATGAGATCCTAAGCAGGCTTCTCATGCGTCTCTTCCTTGGTTTCCCCTTACCGATGAGAGAAAATAGTGCCTATGCAATACTATTCTAAGAACAAAATAAGTTAACAAACATAAAGTTTGCTGAAACCATATGGGGTACATGATGAACGCTTTATTAGTAACCAGAAAAGAAAAGCCTTAGACATACAAAAACTTTGGCAAGTGAACATTCTAGAATTTTCACAGTTTAATAGCCATCTGCAGAGACCAAATGAGTTCAATGGCAACCTCTGGAAGTGCCAGACTTTCTCAGGAGAAACCCCTGTCTGTAGCCACACTTCCGCCCCAGTCCTTGCTAGCTGCCGCAGTGCCTTCTGGGATCTGATTCTCTGGCCGTGGGGCTAAAGAACGAACATTCACATGCCTAACCCATAAGCAGGAAACGCCGGTGTTTTACAGAGGAACCTTGCAGACACAGGCTTCATGCTAAGCTCAGAAGTGGCCTTAGAAGTGTAAGGAGAACACTGTCAGCAGATAGAATTAGTATCTACAGGAGGGTGGGGGTGTTGCCTACTCTAAAAGGGCACTCTTACTGCTTGCTGCAAGAATGCTGATGACGACTAGTGACAGCCTTGCTTTCCTCCTGGGTTACTAGGCAGGCAGGGCATTGGCAGCAGTGAATATAGGGACTGGATGGAGCAAGTCTGTAGTAAAACGCGGTCTGGTCCTAGCCCTCACCATCTGCATCACCTCCAGTGGGTTATTTAGTATACCCGCATCTCAGTTCCCATATCAGTAACTTGGACATATTCATCCACAGACTTCCACACAGACACAGTTCTATATAATATAGCTCACAAACGACAGAATTATTGGCATATAATAAATATTATTTTATAGCTCCCCCAGTGGAAATGATACTATATCAAGCAGTATCCTGAGGTTCTGTAGGCACAAAGATAAGGCGAAAGAATAAGACCTAGCTGATGTCAAGTGTCTAAGGCCAAAATGTCCGGAGATGGGGACAGAGCACCTTAATATGAGAAGTACATGGAACAGCCGCTACAGCCATCAAAGGGGGCTTCTACATTTCATTTCCTATGAACTTATCCACATACCCCATAGATGAGAGTGGCCATTTGACAGTACAAGTGACTTCAAGTTTAGTACAAGGAGGCATGGATTAAATTATCTTAGGATCCAGCCCTGTGGGAAGCTATATTGGCAAGAGAGAAGAGGGACGAAGGTGCTGTCTTCTAGCACATAAGGGATGGAGGAAAGGCCAAGGCAAAGGAAAGGAGGGGCAAGGGGCTGAGTCCAGTGGTTTTGTGAGTACTAGGTAAAGAATATTCTAGCACATACACCATCTGATGGCTTCTTCAAACCAATGTGGACTGCCTTCACTGAAATGCCCGGTGTATGAAAAGACATGGTGAAGAAGGGGTCAGACTTGAAAACCAGTTTGAATGCAAAGCAGAAAGGGTACATCTTCCTGGAAAATCTCTTCTCCCTCTTTTCTCCTCTTCTCTTCCTCTTCTCCCCTCTCCCTCTCCCTCTCCCATTCCCTCCCCCCTCTTCCTCTCCCTCTTCCTCTCCCATTTCCTCCCCCTCTTCCTCTCCCTCCCCTCCCCCTCCCCTCCCCCTCCCCCTCTTTCTCCCCCTTCCCTCTTCCTCCCCTCCCCTCCCCTCTCCTCTCCTCTCATCTCTCTCTCTCCTCCCTCCCTCCCTCTCTCCCTCCCTCCCTCCCTCCCTCTCTCACCAGCTAGCCCTTTCTGTCTGACTGTTTGTTTCCGAGAAACCAAGGAAAGGGGAAGACAGCTCAGATTGGCAAGCAACAAAAAAAGTGCAATCCTGACAAACTTGCTCAGACTATATGAAAGAAGTATGTGTGTATTTGTAGAAATGATATGTAAGGATATGATATATAGTCTTAGAAATTCCAGAAATAAGATTATGATGGGGTAGGGAGATGGCTCAGGTGCTAGAGGGCTTACCTAGAACTCACACTGCCCTGGGTTCAATACCCGACAGCACATAAACTGGGTATAGTGGCATATACTTACAATCCCAATACTTGAAAGGTGGAAGCAGGAAGATCAGAAGTTCGAAGCTATTCTTTGCTACAGAGTGAGTTCAAGTTCTGCCTGAGCCACATAAGACTCTGTCACAAACAAACACAGGAAATTAGGAAACGGAACTTCACAGACACAGACACACACACACCAACAATTAAAAACTTCTGTGATAAATTCAGTTCATTAAGGAAATGGTAATCTATAGAAAGGGTAAACAAAAATACACTATTTACATATACAAAGTATTTATTATGTAGTATATGCCTCAATAGTTGATGATGACTACCAATTTTTCTCAGAACTACTCTGTAAAAGTTTTAGCAACCAGATGCATGCCTGTGTGTAACTTTGAACTAAAACAATGCTAGAATATTCTAGTTTTGAATTTATCACTTCATGTTTATATTTCCAGGTTAATAGCTTTGGTGGAAGATCTGTTCTTGGGGAGAGGGACTCTTAAGTCCCCTTGCACATGGGTCTCCCACAGGGGGCATGGAACCTGGTGAGATGGTACCACAGGAGCCACAGAAGAAGTAGGGAACTATGGTTTGAGTTTATGAAAACCATTTGTGAACACTAAAACATAAAGTAAACCTCTCTCTCCCTGTCTACTTTAGTGACAAATCCTAGGTAGAGGCCACTTCAAAAATGCCATGTATGGCCAGGCATGTTTACCTAATATTTGCCCTCACAATGGGGAGCCTGGAGGTAGGAGGATCAAGACTTCAAAGCCAGCCTCAGTTATATAGAAAGGTCTAGGCCAGCCTAAGCTACATGAAATCCTATTTCAGAAAGAAAAACAAAACCCATCACAAACTATCTTTGGACCTCGGTCTAAAGGTCATTTCTCTTCTTTGTGTTCATGAATCTGACTCAGTTGGATTTCATAACATTTAGAGAGGTAAAGGGAGAAAAATCTGGTAAACCTATACCAGAATTTGCTTGAATTTGGAACTCATTGAATCTTTTTTTTGGATTCTTGTGTTGGACAAAAGAATATGACAGGCCATAGATGCTTACAGGAAGTAGACACCTCTGCACAATCTTCTAAGCATGGGTATTTCTGCTTCCCTCCTGGTGCCTACCACTCCTCTGCCTGAATCATGCTGTGTGTTGAAAAACAAACAAAACCTAGCCTTCTGGAAAGAAGCTATCCCAGACTATGAAGGCACTGAGAGACTCCAAACCAGTAACTGCTCCCTCCTGATTTCCTTGTGCCCTTAGTAAGAGGCTTCTTTCTAAATCTGTGGTGCAATGGACTCATCCACGAGCAGTTAGAGGGCCAGTTGCTTATGTTTTGTTCATGATTCTTCAGCTGTTTCCTTTGATAGCATCATTAGTACCCTCCAGAGGAATGTGCTTTTAAACAATCATGCCTGGGGTGTTGAGTGATGGCTTGGTCACTACACAGTCCTTACTCTGCAAGCATGAGGGCCTGAGTTTGGATTCCCTAGGACCCATGTAAGAAACATGGCTGGATGCCCCAAGTCCCAGCACTGGGCAGACAGAGACAGGAGGGTCCCCAGAGTTCCCTGGCTAGCAAACAGAGAGCTAAGTTGGTGAGCGTCAGGTTCAGCAAGAGACCCTGTCTCAGTAATGTGGAGTAATTGAATCAGACACAAAATGTTCAAAATGTCAACCTTTGACCTTCACACACACACACATACAGAGCTACATATACACACACACCCAAAATATGCTTGCCTAAATATTTATCTACAAAATGTCAAACTGAGTCAAAAGGACCTTATGATTTTTTTAAAAAAAATGAAAATCTAGCTTCCTTTGGAAGACTTCCAAGACATGGTGACTCTGGAGTGTTTTATCAGAGGGTGTGGGATTCCTTTCTGCCCCTGCCACTTCACTCTCCCCTCCTCTGAAGCAGTCCGGGGCTCTCCCAAGTCCATGCCTTAAAGAAGTGCTATAGAAATGGCTGAAGATTAAACTTCAGCCTGCTGAGGAGAGCCTGTTCTCATCAAAAAGGCAGACTCAGGTCAAAACCCCATGAAGGGGAAAAGCAGGGCTTCCACTACTCACACTACTCATCATAACCTTCAGACTTCAGGCCTTCATGAGGAGCCTGCATTGAGGAAGCCACACATTTCGTGTGTGTGTGTGTGTGTGTGTGTGTGTGTGTGTGTGTGTGTGTGCGTGTGTGTGCGTGCGTGTGTGTGTGTGTGTGTGTGTGTTTGTGTGTGTGTTTGAATAGCACAGACTGATTGTTTGAGGCTACTTCACAAGTATGTAAATACAGGCTGCTTCTTTAAACCTGTTAGCTCATTTATTTACATTAGTCCAGAAAGCACTGCCAGAAGCAACAGCTGATGACAGTCATGTAACTTTCCACAACGATGACAATTAAAGCGCTCTGGGCCTGCTTTCTCGTGCTTATGACTTTTATGTGAACCGGATTCAAACTGTAAGATCTTTGAGTCCCGTGCCAGGAACCGGCTTAGGCTTTGCACAAATCAGTGTGATTCCAAGGGGGAGCAGCCCCGGGCTCCTTCCCATGCACCTGCAGCTGGCTTCTGCCTCCTGCTTCACCCCTTTCCCCTATTCTGACATGGACATTATATTGTGACATGTGCGTGCCTGCCATCCGCACAAACAACAAGAAATAGGTTGGGTGAAGGAGCGGGTGAGAGAAGGTAAAAGGACAGTTACGTTCTGGCTACTCCAATCTTACAAGTCTTACAGTTTGGGCCCTTTAGCTGTGGGAGAGCTAGTTCCTGTTGCTTAAGTTACCCAGCCTGGGGTGTTTTGTTATAGCAACGTGCTGTGGTTTGGATGTTCTTTGAGCAAGGAATCAAAAGTTCAAATACTAAGAGCCTTGTAGGGTGGTGATGTTGACAGATGTTAGAACCTTTAACAGGTGGGGCATAGTGGGAGATCGTAAGGTCAACAGGTGCTGGGCTTGGAAGGGGTGAACACATTTCTTATATGACCCATGTGAGTACCAATGAGAGCAGGTCTAGGCCCTGAGTGTCTCTGGATTCCACTCTTGACATCTGATCTCTTTGGCACATACTTCCACAGCTGAAATATTATCCACGTAATCCATGGCAAAGCCCTCACCAGAGGCCCAACAGAGAGAGGCACTGGATCTCACACTCCTGACTTCTAAAACCACGAAAGCAACCAATATTTTCTTTATAAAGTATCCAGCACTGACTTTTGTTATCACAACAGAAAACTGACTAATACGTAACCCAAGCAAGCTAATATAGAGCCACTTTACATTTTATTTCTCAGTTTAACTCTCTCCATATAAGTGTCTGTATATTAGAATATCTGCTATTCAAGAGTCATGCCAGAACTTGTGGGCTACCTAAGACAAGGCTCCTGAGAGCCAACCTAAGGATATCATTACCTTATAGTCAAGCCAGATATGGTCCAAGGTTGAGATGGTAGTGGGGGTGGGAGGCTGCCTAACCCACCAGGCAAGCCATAAGAAGCAAGCATGTAGAACCTTCTCTTCGCCGGCAGCACTCACAAAAGTTATCCTTTCTCAGAAGAATCCCTCAACCTCATTATGGACAAGACCTGGCTCAAGCTCACCCTGAGGTATCTTTCTGAGCCAAGAACTGTTTTCCTTGGAGACCTTTTGTGTGTTTGGGAAACCCTACATTCTCTGGTTAATCAAGAGGGGAAGGGATGGGGGGACACACTGAGATGGCACTGCAAAGCTGAAGAGGAAGAATGTTAATAGTGTAGTGCTATTAAACAAAGTCATATTTTTCCCAAGAGTGAGCCACATACTCTATGCTGCTCATTTAATTCTCTGAAGGCAGGGCAAATATTCTTTACTTTTCAGGCAGAAGAAGCCTAAATAATCAAACATAGCTAAGCAAACAGATAAAGCTACTCATTAAACCAGCGCATGGCACAAAAGAAAAACTTACTTCACTATCCATGTATCCCTCCACCCCAGGACCATATTTATCTTATACCCCAAATTAAACACATCACAACTTCACAGCGAAAATATGTTTCCCAATGGGATTTAAGTAAAATCCAATAAATCTCTAGAAACATCAAGGGCAAGCTTCAAAAGACTACATTCTTCTACCATGAAGCATTCCCACTGGAAATTATATTCAGAGAAAGTCATCAGAAGTCATCTATGGGCCGGGCGGTGGTGACACCTTTAATCCCAGCACTTGGAAGGCAGAGGCAGTCGGATTTCTGAGTTCGAGGCCAGTCTGGTCTACAAAGTGAGTTCCAGGACAGCCAGGGCTATACAGAAAAACCCTGTCTCAAAAACAAAAAAAAAAAAAACAAAAAAACAAACAAACAAACAAAAAAGTCATCTATGGTCAGGAGAGGGGAGGAAAAGACGAGGGTTACAATGGAGACTGGGGTTGGGACCCATGCCTAATGGTGATGAACAGAACTGGCCAGTCAAATCCGTAAGCCACTCAACTTGTTTTGAAGGAAACCCCACACTCAAACAACAGCGTTTACAGCCATGGATTTTGTAATGATCTGCAGGTCAAAGGGCTTTGGCCTGGGGAATTCAGGAAGCGAGATGGGAGAAGCGCCACTGCTCCTATCACAATTTGGAATGCTTTCTTTAGCCAATGTTTTCAGTCCGCAAAAAATATATCGCAACAGCTTCTACTTCTGACTTCTGTAAGTCAGAGCTATAAGTCTATATTTGGCAAGAATAGTTAGCAACGATAAGTATATTAACCATCAACTGCCTGGAAGGGAAGGCAGGAGCTGCCTCTGCAGCCACATGCCAAAGTCAAATCACCCGCAATGGCTGAGCTCTGCAAGGTCAAACTGAAACCAGGCATGGTCTCCATTCCCACGAAGAGATAGGAGAAAGGGTCTGGAAACCTCTGGAGGTGGTTGTTGTAGTGCCAGGATATAGTAACGGGTCAAAAGCTGAGGTGTCCCCATCTGGTAGACCACATTATGGTCCAACCAATACAGCCTGCTGGTCTGGAGTGGGATCATAGATTATAAACATAAGCTCAAGGTTACTGGAGAACCATCCCAGTAACCATCCCTGCAGCCCAGGAGGGAAGAACAGAAACCTGACCCTGTTTGCACTCCACCTCTGGCACCGTCGGACTTCCTAGGCACATTCCCTGAAGGCCATATCCAACATGGTACAGCGGGGGGAAGACCTCCTGAGGGCAGGGAATCACAGAGTAGCTCTTCTTTCCACACTAAAGGGACTCGGCTTCTTGCTTATGACATTTATTGCCAACCTCTTGGATGCAAGCTCATTGGTTAATTCTTTCATTCTTCCCTCCTGACCCCACCCCTCGAGCACTCCTTAAGCTCAACAAAGCCCTACTACAACACAAAGCAGACAGAGGTGAGTCACAGCAAGAACAGTCCGTTGGTAAGGTGTGAGACATCAATGATCTATTCCAAGGCTCTCTGTGTTTAACCACTCTTTCAAGTCATTCCCTCAGTGTGATACTGTGATACTAAGCAACGCACACCCAGATGACCCTGGCAATCTCCAAAGAGATAAGAGTGACTGTTTGTATGCCAACAAGGTGAGTGGCAGTCTGGGAGCCCTTAACACCTTCCAGATGGAAGTGATACCAGAAAGTAGAAAGCAGGGTTAGAGGCTAGGGAATTTCGGCTCTAGCCCTCAATCTTGATCTAGAGAAGATGAAAGTGAATTGCTCACCTATGGCCAAAAATGTCATCAATCATTCAGACTTAATGAAAACACCATAGAAACTCAAAAGAACAAGGTTTGGTGAGTTTCCAGATGGCTGGGCCATGTGGAAGTGACTGGAGGGATAGCATGCCTACATATGACACAAGACCTGCACATCGTCTTACATGGCTCTGCTGTCTGCCTGTTCATGTGCACGCTTTATAATATCCTTTATATTAAGCAAATTCACTAAATGTTTCTCCAATTTCTGTGAGCTGTCATGGCAAATTAATCAAATCTAGAGAATGAGTTCTAGAACTTTTATTGCCAGCTAGTTGGTCAGAAGTGCAGTGACACCCTGGGACTTGCAACCAGTACCAGGAGTTGGGAGTTCTGCTGCATTTGAGCCTTTGGCCTGGGAGAATCTTACATGATTTCCAAGTGAAATGTTAGGACATGCTGCTGCTGTCAGCTGAGGAACTATTCAAGGAGTAGAAGAAACCTCCACAGGATTATTCTATATGGGGAGGGTGCAGGAATCTGTTTCCGTTCCCATTACAAAGTAATTGAGGCGGGATACAAAGACAGATTTGTTTACTTCCTAGTTTCAGAGACTAAAGCTCTTACAGTATGGTGCTAACTTTGGTGAAGGTCACCTTGGCTGTGTCACATCATGACAGGTGGCATCACAGCTGGGATGGGAAATAGGGGGGACAGAAAACCAGGGTAACAGCTGGGCTGGACTACCCACTTCTTTTCTCATCATTTTTTTTTTAAATAACAACTCTGCTGTCAGGTTTCCACAAAACCAGTCTCATGCTCTACCAGGGACAGTGACAAGTTGACCTCCTATGAGGTATCAAACTTTGCAGTATCACCATGTCGGGAAAACATCGTTTCCAAAACATAGACACTTGAGGGCCACATTCCATCCTATCCTAACCATTGCAGAGCAGACAGCACGCAGGGCTCAGTGACTGTGGTCTCCCAGAAGGGCTCTTCCTGATATTATGAGTATTCTCTCAGCTAACTCCTTGACCACATATCAGAACATCTGCCACTATCCGAAATCATCAATGTCATCCTTAGTTTTTTATTATTGCTAAAAAATGGAGTCCAGAGGATGTGGAAAAAGAGGAACACTCCTCCATTGTTGGTGGGATTGCAAGCTTGTACAACCACTCTGGAAATCAGTCTGACGGTTCCTCAGAAAATTGGACATAGTACTACCAGAGGATCCCGCAATACCTCTTCTGGGCATATATCCAGAAGATGTTCCAACCAGTAAGAAGGACACATGCTCCACTATGTTCATAGCAGCCTTATTTATAATAGCCAGAAGCTGGAAAGAACCCAGATGCCCCTCAACAGAGGAATGGATACAGAAGATGTGGTACATTTACACAATGGAGTACTACTCAGCTATTAAAAAGAATGAATTTATGAAATTCCTAGCCAAATGGATGGACCTGGAGGGCATCATCCTGAGTGAGGTAACCCAATCACAAAGGAACTCACACAATATGTACTCACTGATAAGTGGATATTAGCCCAGAAACTTAGGATACCCAAGATATAAGATACAATTTGCTAAACGCATGAAACTCAAGAAGAACGAAGACCACTTTGCCCCTCCTTAGAAATGGGAACAAAACACCCATGGAAGGAGTTACAGAGACAAAGTATGGAGCTGTGACAAAAGGATGGACCATATCCAGGGATCCATTCCATAATCAGCTTCCAAACGCTGACACCATTGCATACACTAGCAAGATTTTGCTGAAAGGACCTAGATATAGCTGACTCTTGTGAGACTATGCCGGGGCCTAGCAAACACAGAAGTGGATGCTCACAGTCAGCTATTGGATGGATCACAGGGCCCCCAATGGAGCTAGAGAAAGTACCCAAGGAGCTAAAGGGATCTGCAACCCTATAGGTGGAACAACATTATGAACTACCCAGTACCCCAGAGCTCTTGACTCTAGCTGCATATGTATCAAAAGATGGCCTAGTCGGCCATCACTGGAAAGAGAGGCCCATTGGACTTGCAAACTTTATATGCCCCAGGACAGGGGAACGCCAGGGTCAAAAAGTGGGAGTGGGTGGTTAAGGGAGGGGGGGGAGGGTATGGGGGATTTTGGGGATAGCATTGGAAATGTAAATGAGGAAAACACCTAATAAAAAATATTAAAAAAAAAAAAAAGTGGAGCCCAGGAAAGCAAAGGTGCTATTAGGTGGCAAGGCATGTCTGCTCAGGGAAATGGTGGCAGGCTGCCCTGCGCCTCTGCGGTACAGGCTCCGGAAGGTTGTTTGGCATCTTTAGATCCTAGTTTACTTCTGGGTAAAGTAGAGCATCAATGGGCAGCAGAGTTGATACAATAATTAAATGAACCACTACTAAATGAGTTATTCAGAGAAATTGTATTCATTCAGGCTGTACCGTCTGCTCTGAATAGCAAGTGCTCGTTAAATATTTTTAGATGAGATGAACATCAGAATGAGCCAGAAAGAGCCATTAATTATGTGTTGTTCCGCATTATGGTAGGGATTTGGGAGATTAAAAATAGTCCCCAAAGATAAATCTAATTGGAGAGAAAAAGAAGGGATGAGGACGAGGAAACATTAGAAAAAACTGTAGCGAAGTATCAATGCCAGAATGTTCTGAGAACACTGGGAGACTCGCCTGGATGACACCACGGGTCACAGCTCATGGAAGCTGGTGCAGGGAAGATGAACTCTGCTGGTACCAGGCTGAGGAAGAGGCAAAGAACAGTTGCTGGACCTTACATGTGACAAATAGGCCCATAGGTGAGGTTGAGAATAAGATCTGTCACATTTGGCGGCCTCTAGCCTGTCCCTCCTCTCACATGCTCCCATCTCTGTACTTCCCTTATGAGCAATGTTGACAGAAGTGAATGAAAAAGAGTTGTGAGGAAAAATGGTCAAGAGGGACACCCAGGCGGAGAGAGGTCTGGAAACAGGCCCTGCCTGAATTCAGGTCAGCATGCATTCAAGAAGTGCTCACAGTGGGATAGAGAGCTCTGTCCCAGGCATATGCCTAAGAAAGGTCTGGTTTGGCCCTTAGACCTGGCAGCAGCCCTTCCATCTAAATAGGATCAACAATCACAGATACTTTGGACAGGGTCTTCACTGACCCAGTGGCTCTGTTTCTCCCACAATACCAGCTCTACAATCAGGCATTCTCGAGTCCCTCTTATTTGTCTTATTAACTCTGAACTGGCAGGCTAGTTATTTACATTTCAGGTCACTTAAACTCACATTATCAAAGAAGTGGAGAGACAGCTCAATGGGTAAAATGCTTACTCAGTGGGTAAGTATGAGAGTGTGAGTTCAGATCCAATGCCCACAGAAGAATCCAGCCATCCTTGGGAGGCAGAAACAGGAGAATCCAAGGGGCTCGCTGGATATATACCAGGTAAGCACAGGAACACACACACACACACACACACACACACACACACACAGCCAAGAGCAGGCATGTACAAGTGGACATATATAGACACACACATACACACAAAAATAAAAGTAAATAAGACACCGGGATTATCCCCTAATAGTTTTGACTTAAATGGCGAGAGTTTCCTCTCTCCTGAAGGGGATTCTTACATCCTTCGCTCTCTCACAGGGCTGTAGCACATACTTATGTCTTGAAAGGTGTACTCTGAACCCTGTAGTCCACAGGCAAACATTTGGAAGTACCTCAGGGGAAGGGAGCACCCAACTCTAGGGCAGTCAGTTCTAAGCATCTGTTCTATCTCTTTTAGAAACTGAGGCTGACATTCCATCCTCACCCTTACTGAGGGGGCAGGGAGCTGCTTGACACCCTCAGTGAAAGCTACTGTCAGTTATTTGGCTGGACTATCGCCACCATTAAACTTCTAATAAGCAAGCCTGCGTTGGTGACAGAGTGCAGAGAGCCCAGGGCCAGACCAGGTTAAACAGATTTCAGGAGATTTCACAACTCTTCATACTCTTTGCTTCATTCCCGTTTCTTGTAGAACCCCTCCCACCAAGTAATGACAGTTTTCTTTTCTTAGAAACCCATTTTCCAGGGTGGCCCTATCACGTGCCTTGAGGAGTCAAACTTTCTAGGAGCTTGGTGACCTAAGAAGGCTTTGCTGGACTGGACTAGTCTGAGCAAAGCTAAAAACTAATGGCCTTGGAGGTGGGGGTGGGGGTGGGGGGACCTTGTCTATTTTAAGCCAGGAAGGAGAAAGCAAAACAAAATAGACCAAAAATAACCATACAAGACCATGGCTAAAATATCCAAACAGGGGTGTCCACAGAAAAGGCGCTGTTGGATATGACACCATATTTTTGAAACAAAGTGAGACACGCCACAAGTATGAATCCTAACAATGCAAATGACCAAGTAATGCAAATCCCTTACTTAGGGTTTTCCCACACAGTGCTTTCCTTACTGGAACAAAATCTCAACATCAATATTCAAGAATTTCTTGTAAGAAAGAGGCCAGCATGCTGGGCCACCACACCCCTCAGGTGACACCTAGGAGTTGAAATAGAGGGGGCCTCCAAAGGTGGGAAGGTCTTGGGCCTAGAAATATCACAGGTCTTCCTGCTGACCTGGAAGCCTTGCAGTCTAAAGCAGTCTTCCCAAGACCACATCATTTTGTAAGACTAGAGTGAAGGCTGCCTCTTGTCTCCAAGGAAATGGGGTTAGGGAAACAAGTCTTGCTATCTTACCAAGTGCTACGGTGTTCTCTCACCACCAGGGCCTTCAAGCAGACACTGGGTGCTTTCATCTCAGAATACTGCAATGCAGCTCTGACACAGCTCTGACAGCGACTCCAAGATTGACTCTTACAGAAAGCCACCACAATCCCCAACAGCGTTGGCCTCACTGCCAGTTGTAAGTGTGGTGTCTCTCAGGCCTCTGACACCTCTGACTAAATTGTCACTAGTTCTTTGCTTCCCCATAATACCCGGGGTTCAAGAATCCACTAGGATGATTCGCTGAACTCAGGAAAGCACTTTTGTTTGTGCTAATTAATGGCTTCACTATAAAGGATGCAAGCCAGGGCCAGCAAAATGAAAGCTGCACAACGTAGGCCCTAGTATTCCACACCGTGCACTTCTCTGTTCAGTCGTGTGAAATGAAGACACTCTATTTACCCTGCTGGCATGTCCCTGTGTGCAAGGAGGATGCCTGCCTGAGCTTCGAGGGCCAGGCTTCTGTGTTCTTCAGGATCATGTTTCACTAGGTGCAACTGGACTTGATTCATCATCAGCCCCGTGTCTGAACTTAATCCTCAGTCCAGCTTGCCTCTTCTGCGGAGGCTGGCTACATTCCAAGCTTCCGGGCCAGTCACAGGGCTGGCCCTTCTGATAGATGACCAGCTTGTCCCCTGAGTCATCTCATTAACATAAACTCAGGTGTGAGCCAAGGGGCTCTGCAGGAGCAGCTCAGGCACTCTTATCTCTCTGTAGATTCCAGAGGGTGAGAGATCATCTCCCACAACTCAGGGACAGAGGGCAGAAAAAAAAATCAATTTACAAGTCCATAGCCATAAATGTTGTGGACCTGGGAGTCAGCCTAGACTTCAGGCGACTTCGGTGTGACTCCAAGTGATTCTGTGAACCACTCTCAGCCTCTATTTTCTCATCTTAGAAAGAAATGATAACTTATCATTATACAAAGATTGGCCTCACTGGATAGAAATGTCAGCAGGATACTACATGGCAAGACTATTTTTTCTAGTCACTACCCTGAAATGTAAAGGGAAACAGGCCAAAATTAACACTAATAACATATTTGACCAAATTATGGTTTCAACATGCAGCTGAGTCTTTCACACTGCAACCCAAGAAGGGTTTCTGAAATCTGATAAGTATGATTCAGAGCTGCTTCAACTAGCTCTAGCGACCAGAATCAGGCAGGGCATAGCTACCAGGAGACAACAGCTCAGGTAAAGGTGATGTCCCCATTCAAGGAGTCCCTGCTGAGTGCCAAAGTCATTACTATCTGGCCATGTTAACAGAAAGGAGCATGTGTTTGTATGTGCAAGCATGTGTTCACATGGACAGAGTTAGCAACCAGTAACAGAAAATGATGGTTCTACAAGCTGCATTGCACCAGAAAGTGAGCTGTCTCCCCATAGATGAAATAGCCACTTTTCTCCAGAAAAGAACACTCCACCCCATTATCTGACAAGAGTTCTGTTCCCAAGTTTGTACATCACATCAGCACACACTGCAATCCTTAACAAAACAAAGCCACCACGGATAATGGCTTTTGATGGGCAAAGACCCCTGGAAGACACCATGTGGCCAGATCTGAAAGATTTGAGAGCTCTGAAGAGCTCTGGGAAGGTAAGGAAGAAAAGCTGAAGGAAGGAAGGAGCTGGGACCTGCTGAGTCACAAAATGATGTCCATGGACCTCAAGGGTTAATGTCAGAGCCACCAGCCACCACCAGTCAGTCCCAGCCAGCCAGGAATCCCACTCCACAGTGTGGAAAAGCTGTTCACTGAGAACCAGGAAAGCAGAGGTCCCTCGGAGATGAATGTCAAGGTCATGATTTGGACAACTTTGGAGCATCTGGTTCTCAGGCCTCAGAACGTTTTCCAAACGTTTTATAGAAGATGTGGAAGGTGGGCTGGGGAGACCGCCCAGTAGTCAAATGCAAGCAGAAGAGGCATGAGGACGTGAGTTTGCACTCCTTGGCAACCACGTGAAAGCCAGGTATAGGTACACACCTCAGGGGTTGGCTGGGGAGACAAAATCTTAGAAGGGATCTCACGGTCCAAGCAATGTAGCCCAAGTGTTCAATGTAGCCTAGGGTTCAGTGAAAGAGCAAGCCTCAAGCGTAAGTCAGAAGTCAAGTGAGACGGCTCAGCAGGGAAGGGCATGCTACACATGTGTGAGTGCCTGAGTTTGATTCCTGGACCCTGAAGATAGGGACTGAAAAAGTTATCATCTGACCTTCACAGATAGAGTGCGCAAACATTCATGCTCGCACGTGCACACACACACAGACAGACACACATACTTACATGTATAAAACTATAGGAGAGTACAGATAGACATGCAATGTTGGCTTTTGGTCTTTATACACACACACACACACACACACACACACACACACACACACACACACCCTCATCAATCTGAAAGCTCAATGCCCGTTGATGGTGGTACTTCACAGTCACATCCCCTACTTGTGGGGAGCCTGCCAGGCATCATCATCTGGGCATCTCCCTAGTTCCACGAAAGCTCACCACAGTGGACTGGGCGTCTAGCTCTCCCTTGGCTAAGAATAAAGAGATCCATGGAATAAGCGCAGGCATAGTGGACTTTTATATGACATGCAAAATTAATTATAATAATTTCAACCCAATATGTACTTTATCAAGGAAGACAAGCTAGTTATCTGCTAGAGAATTAACTCCTATTTAAAGGGTGTTTTACCTTTGCAGGAAAGGACTGGTGGGAGTTCTTCCCATTCTGATTATATCATGGCCCTGTGTTTCTGAGTTTGCTTAAAGATTTTGGGGACCTTAGTGGACCTAAAAATGGGACATGGGGGAAATAAATGTATATACTTAGCATCTTACAGGGTCTAGCTTTTTTCTGTTGGTACTGATGTTTTAGTGTGTTTTATCAAGGCCAGTGAGATATCACAGAAGGCAAAGGTTATTTGCTGCCAAGCTCAGCAACGTGAGATCCTGAGAGCCACATGGTGGAAAGTGAGAACAGGGTCTCACAGGTTGAATTCTGACCTCCACACTGGTGCTGTTATATATTATATATATATCACATACACATCACACACACACACGCCCCAAAGGTAATAATATATTTTTATCAACAATGTAATACTGTGAGTGATTCAGAGAGTGGATTGTTTGTAGCCCTGGCTAATCTTCTAGTTCCATAGAATATCTGGCTGCTTGGAGTTTCCAAACTGCCTCATCGTGCCCCAACCAAAGAACAAACCCAGGATCACAGCCCATGTATCGAATGACATATATAGCACGCACACACACAGGTCAGAGCCAAGGCGCAGTGGGTCAAGGACAGGGACTTCCCTTAACTCTGAGGACTTTGATTGGCAGCAGGATCTAAAAAGTGAAAGTGAATTAGGACAACAGAAAAGATAACTCCCAACGGGCTGACAGCCAGCATTCATTCTTCTAAAGGGGGTCAGAGGAAGACTGAGTGGTTTCTGAAGCAGGGACCCCCCCACACCTTGCTCGGGTTTAAGATCCTGGGTGCAAGTGTAATGTCCATTAGGAGGTCGTCGGTTGAGCAGAATGTGGCCACTAGACAAATGACAGCATTGAAGAAGAAAATCTGTAATAACCATGCAGGAAGCAAGGGACCGACCCTGCAGCACAAAGTGAAAATCAGCTCAAGTTTCTATATGAGACTCTGCAAAGCATGCACATATATGGGTAAGGGATGGAGAGGTTATGTAAAAGTGAAACCAGGGTGGGCAGGGCAGGGCTCGTACATCTTTTTTTTTTTTCCATTGTGAAATGTTCTTCATGTTCTAACAGTAAGTGTATATTAACAGCTTTTACTAGCACTCAATTTTCTGCAGTTTTCTTTGAGAGGAATTGCATGTATTTTTTTTTCCAACATAGCACCAATCCAGAAAAAATAAAGGACCTGGGTAGTCATCTGTCCACCTCACTGAAATACTGACTCTTTTCTAAACATTGAAACAAGAAGATCCTGGAAGCAGCGAAGATTTTCCTATTGCTTTAGTACTGATGTCAGATCACTGTATGGAACAATGCTACTTAACAATCCTCATTAAAAAAAAAAAAAAGAAGAAGAAGTAGATGGCTTATTACTATAATTATTTTGTATTATAATTATGTTGAGTTTTTAATCAATATCACTCTTTACAGGCCAGACATCATTTATAGTACTTAAATAAGCAACTATTTAATTTATCTTCCCTTGGCCCCATCCCTTGCCCCCACCCCACGTGAACATCGTCATTATCTCCATTCTCACAGCTGGGGGAACTGAGGCACAGCAAAGTTCCCTTGTCCAAGTGTTGAAATGACAAGATCAAAATTCCAAGTCATCAATCCGCCCTGGAATCTTGTCTCCGAGTGACCAACGTCCACTTCCTCTAAGAGAAAAAGTCTATTTATAATAGGAAGGACGAGTATGTTATAAGGCAAGGCAGAATCACAGATTCACCAAACAGCCCAGGAGGGTGTGGTGTGGTGGTGCATGACTGGGGCCTCGGTAGACAGGACGTCGTCGAAACACAAGGACATCCTCAGTAACTGAATTCAAGGCCAGCCTGGGCCACATGAAACCCTGTCAAAAAGACAGAGAATGGAAAAAAGAAGACTTGGAGTGGGGGAGGGAGAGTGAAGGGGAGAGAAGGGAGGAGAGGGACCTGAGATGTTTGGGGTGAGGCGATACCTTAGGCTTTTGAGTTTCCGAATTTCCAATAGGTGAAACTGGGTACCTGATCCTGCCTAAGAGCATGCTACTCCCTATAACAGGCTCCTGAGGTCACTTAACTACCTACCCCCTCCAACCCCTCGCAGTATCTCAGGCCAGACAGAACAGGAAAGGAGAGGTCAAAACCCAGCAACCAGGCAACAGACCGATGGTGGGTCTGTGGGCTTGTCTCAGAGGATTCCATTTCTCAAAGCAAAACGAAGGCCTACGAGACAGCCAGGAAGGATGGGAAATGTGTAATTAACATCCCAATCCCCACTAACTAGACTGCAAAAGCCAGAGATGTGAGCACTCATGGATGGAGTCACCGGGACCAAGCACATCTTCTGCTGACTCACTCTTCCTAGATTTACACCTGCCTTTCTTCTCCTGCATCTAGCTCCCACTACGGAGAGTGGGATAGATTAATACATAACACCTCTACCTCTCTACTATTAAGGTTCCAGACATTTAAATATATACTAACAACAAGCTCCATCATAAGATGCCCGGGTTCACCGTGTACCAGGCCAAAGGCCTGAATCTCTGATTCTAAGCCACCGGTATTCTGATGACACAAGACACTGACAGTACGGAAATGCTTCCTAAATACCAGAAATAACATCACCATTTTCAAAGGTTTCTCTAATTGAATTAAACTAAAAACAAAACAGTCAGAAAACCCAAAACTTCTGACACATTATACATACGTTAAAGTTTCCAGAGTCTGAGACACAACCCGGGGTTAAGATCACTTGCAAAGTCAGCTTTAAGGACAGAGCAGGACACTCTTCTTAAAAACCAATGGAATTTTCACTTGAAGACAGCCAAGGACTTGGGGGAAGGGAAGTTGTATTTAATGGGATGCACCTCCAGGACAATGCACTCATCAAGGAGACCCAAGGCCCATCTTTAAATAGCAATGTGATCAGCCTGAAAGGTGCTTAGACTTGAAATCAAAAGATCAGTTTTTATGTCTGCCCATCTTCTGGGTCCTCCGCTACTGGGCCAGGTGCTCCTTCAACAAGCACACATCCCACCCCTGGGCTTTCCTGCTCTTTTTTTTTTTTTTTTTTTTCCTGAAGTCAACGACTGGAATGGTGCATTAAAATATCACATTGAGAGAATCGTATGACTCACTCTTTTCAAAATCTTAGCATTAAAAAAAAAGTGATTTCTTTATAAGCATGGAAGTACAAAACCCAAGAAAATGGTCCGTTTTTCTTCAGTCACTGTCCTCCATGAAGTCTGCTCTCGGTTTCAAGAGGGAACCAGTGAAAGCAGTCTGGAACTGAACCCTTGCCTGAGGGTGGAGTCTGCAGCTGTCACCTGATCCCCAGGTTACGACTGCGCTCCTCCTGCTGCCTCCCTCCTGCCACCCCCCTCGCCCCCACACCTCCTGGCCCCTCCTCCCATCTGATTTTTTTTTTCTTCTTCTCTCTTTCCAGTAGCAACATCTGGTACTATTTAGTGCAGTGGTTGGTAGTGGAGCTCAGGGCCATGATTCAAAGGGTGTGAAATGATTCCTTCCATGGAATGAATAAAATAGAAGGTATTGATCTGGGCAGCAGTGTCCTACCCCTCACAGTGCTTACTTCAGACACAAGGTAAAGTCACATGGGCCTGACACCATCCCTGGATCAGGTGTGTTTCTTCTACATACTTGATATTAGGAGTGGGCAGCAGATACCCAGTGGGATTCTACTCCCTGGGTAAGACAAGAAGCAAAGCCTTTCTGGAAACACAAAGAACAGCTGGACTCGGTTTGTTTTTCCATGAAATTCAAGACTGGGGTGGGGCTGTGAGGCGGCTTTTGTCAAAAATAAAACATTAAAGAAGTCAGATAATGTATTGAATCTACACCAACTTTCTCTTTGTAAAGGCACTTTTACTTTACCAGGGCAGAACATGGACTGATGGTTTGCTAGGGATGTGTTTGGATGCCCAGCTGACAAGAGACAGACCTATGGTAGGGTCTCTCATCTGGTCAACTTGACTGGATTGAAACTCAGTAGGAGTCATACCTCTGATGTGTCTATAAGAATGCTGCAAAAAGTTGTAAGGGTCCTGCCTCCTAGGCTGGAGGTCCACTCCAAGTTAAAGAGGGAGAAAGTCTGGTGAGCCCAGACAAGAGTAAGCATCCTCATGGCCTTGCTCAACATGATGGGCTTTCCCCATCAAACCCTAAGCCAGAATAAAACCTTCTTCCCTTAGCCTGCTTTCCACTGGGAATTTCAGCACAGCAGTGGGAAGGGTAGCAAAGACTTGAGAGGGCACTGCCTTTCTCTCCTGTGTAAGTTTCAAGCAGGCACAGCGGATTTCCTATGCAAGGACAAATCACCCTTCCTTTTCTTTAAGCTACATAAAATACGGGTCTTGCCGGTGAAAGGGGAATACAGATTTGCTAACTGTTAAGTAATGATATCTGACATAGATATATTCCGAAAACAAACATAACATGGAGATTTTGTTCTTGAGTTCTGGATGAAAACATCTACAGAAAACAAAAACAAAAACCCTTCATGATTAGAAAGCACTAGCAAGCTGAATGCAAAATGTGCCTTCATTTACTTTACAATAAAAGTTTGTTTTAAGGCAGGGGCTCAGCCATCAACAAGAGGCTTTGAAAATAAATGGCCATTCATTGTTTGTTCACCTCTTTAATTTTTCTCAATTAGTAAGATCACATAGCACATATGGTATATGGTAAATGTAGCCAATGGAAATTTACCAAAGAGGGGTTATGAAGGGACCTAAAATCAAAAGGAAATAAAAGTGTCCAGGCATGCGAGTGAAGGATTACTTGACTCGGTTAAGTTGAAAAGATGCAATGTGGGTATCGCCGTTCCTGTGGGGCTGGGCCCCAGGAGAAAAGCGAGAAAGCAAGCATCTCTCTCTGCTTCCTGGCTGCAGACACCATGGAACCCGCTGCCTCACGCACTGGCCACCACATCTTCCCTTTAAACTGTGAGTACCAAGAAACCCTTCCTGGCTTCTGGCTGGAGCATCTTCTCACAGCAACAGCACAAAGAAACTCATACAGAGAAATTTCATCCTATAGGGGAAAGAGCAAAGGCTTTGGAACCAATGAGAACTGTTTTCATCCTAGCCTCATACCTCAGAATGGTCCTTAAAATATAAATTTTTTTTAAAAAATTAAAAGATAAAACAAAACAGGCCCAAACCTAGTCTCTGAAGCACCGTTTGAGTGGTCTGTTTACTTCGTGTGCCCATTTTGCCCATTTCCTCACAAGGGACACGAGGTGAAATTAAACACAGGTCTTGTTCCTATCAGAAAGATGTCCAAACAGTTGAGGCTCAAATGACAAAGTTCCACTCTGCTACACAGGGGGGCCCTGTCTGCCACAACTGCAGAAGCAGAAAGAACATGTGATATTTCCCTTTCCATTCAAAATGATACATCGTTCCTTTGCCTACTGCAGCCCTGGAAAGAAATTCTGTAGGCCCTTAGTGAACGTCGAGAAAACTAGAAACATTCTTGAAAAAGAAAGCAGAGAAAAATGGCACAAAGATACTTAGCAGAATAACATCTCCTGAAGATAAGCCATTCTCTAAACAAGCTGGGGGTGGGGGTGGGGGTGGGGGTGGGGGATGAAGAAAGCACAAGCTCACCAAACACTGACAGAACACAGTCTCCAGACTCACACAGTGCTTCACACACCACACACAGACGGGACTATTAGCAGTGATGCGACCTATGGTCTAACCTCTCTACCCACCAGTTTGTACTCCATGATGCTACCTGCCAACGAGCTGTTAGCATCTGAGATGCTGAACTGTCTTTTTTTTTTAGCTCGTGGCTCTGGGGATCAAGCCCAGGCTCTTGCACCTGCAGAGCAAGTACTTTCCATGTAGATAGCCCTTCCCCAACCCTTTATTTGGATGTACCTTGGCATTACTTTTTAGCTCTCCCTTAAAATATTAGGTTCCTAAGAAAATGGGATTAAATCGATGCTAATAGTTGGCCCATATTCCAGGACCTAGGTAAAATCTCGACCATCAGGGACGGCTTTCCAAAATCCTTTGACTTAAGTCTATTTTATTGTTGTTGTTCTGAATAGAAACCTGAAAACCAAAAAGGTACTAGTATTCAAAATGACTACGTGTATTATTTTATTTCATGTCTTACACTATACATGGGAGGCTCTGAGGTAATAATGTACCACACATACATCAGTCTATAGCCCTAACAAGACCTATTTTAGCACAAAGGACCAAGGCTCTGAAATTAATCACGCGTGTGACCTTGGATTAGTCATAAACCTCTCCAGGCCTCATTTCCATAACTGCATAACGAGCTCGAACTAGATCAATGGTTTTCCAATTTCACTGTGCAGGAGAATCATTTGGGGAGCTTTTCAAAATCTTGGCATGTGTGCAGGTTGTACCTTAGACCAAATGAATCAAAATCTTTTGGTGGGGGGGTGGGGGGGGGGCGGGGCAGGGGAAGGAACCTGGGCACCAGAGAGTGTCAATCATCCACTAGTGACAGCATAGAATCAACAGCCTTCCAGAATTGATTAGAAGACCGCTCTGAGGATCAGAATTTCTATCCTTAAGCTGGACGTAGTAGCACTTGGCCATAATTTGGCAGCAGAGGAAAGATGACCGTTACAAGTTCCAGGCTGGCCTGAACTCCACAGTCACCCCCATCTCAAAACAAACAGAATATCGTTAAGTGTGTAGTTAGTTATTTGGTACCAAAGTGGATAAAGTTGCCTAAGCACTGTCGTGTGGCCCTAATTTACACTCAAACTGCTCTCCAGGAATCTTGGAGAATGGAGATAACTGCTGATCACAGCCAACAAGATATAGAGAAACACGGCCTGCTACAGAGGCCTCCGCCCAGGAACCTCTTCTGCCCTCGTGATCTCATCAGACCACCTGATGGGTTGGCACAAACAGACTAAGCGGGGAAACACCCAGTCACCCTTCTCCCGACTCATGCCTCCTGGAGAAATGTGCTTTAGAAATGTAACGAGGAGGACTGCTTTCCTGTCAGTTTCTCGGTTTGCAATCCGTGACTACTACCCACCACACTGTCAAGAGTTTCCTGAACTCATCTTTGACAACCCAGCTGGCTGATCCCAGTTCATTTCAACCCAGTTTGGCTCATAGATCTGACCTGGTAATGATCCAGAGTCCTGGGTTCAGACCAATTTGCCCTTCCCCTCTGTTTAAGCAGCGAAGCATCTCAAAGCCATAGGGGCTATATGCACTGTAGTGTCATGGAAAAGCTACCTATGAGGAGCAGAGGGGTAAGAATAGGGATGGGAAAGGGGCGGGCTCAAGTCCCTTTGTCTTTCACTTGGATTGCAATGAAGGAAGGAGGGCAGGCAAGCCTGTAGTCCTTCGGGGGGAGCATTCAGGACCCACTCAAATGAGCAAGCATCAGCTCCTCTTCTTCCCTCACACTCCAGCTCCTCTCTGGCACTCAGGGTTGCAGCAGCCCACACCCCTCCTCCTTCCACCTACCCTTTTATAGTCAGACTACAATCCTCCTTCCAAAAATAAATCCGAAGCGAGGCCAGAGAAGACAAAGTTGAAAAGTTTTAGACTTTTGTTATCCTATCCAGGACATTAGCTGGACAGATTTATCATCCCATTTTCCTAAGCTCCCCTACAAATGAATAATTCTAGGGTATGCCCAAATTACTCAGCCCCTTGACCTAACATGTTTTTGCAATTACTTGGCACAACTGTATGCTACTTAAATTAGGTAACAGTCATCAAGTTATTTTTAGGCCCTAGCAACACACACACACACACAGAGGCAGGCACACAGCTAGACCGAGGTTGTTGTACCCCTGGGAGCAAAGAGGACAAACTACCTTTTGACTGACACATTTCAATGCACAGAAATATTGCTGAGCTCGGTGGAGAGGGTGCTCTGCCGAACACTCTGCAAGCCTCCGCTTATTGAATTCCTGAGTGAACATCCCAAGTGCAACACCAGTGCTGCGCCTTCTTGTGACCAGTGAGGAAGCCAGAGAACTAAAGGCTTAGGCAAACTTAGGCAGCCTGCCCAAGGACACTGAATGGAGGGACCCAGTGTCCTCAGGCCTGCTGATCTGCAGTTCTCCCTACATTTCTCTGCTTTTTCTTACAGATCTATTTGGAATTACAGTTACAAGAATAAAATAAGTTTGCAGTGTAGATGTGTCTTACAAGAGCAGACAAAGCAAAGACGGATATATTACTCCCCCAGAAGAAAGCAGACAAAGGAGACTTTCCCAGGGTCTCTAGTTTCCTGGCGTAGCCATTCGCTGTCGTGAGAGTCGGTATTGCTTTCTAATGAATATTTCAGAATCTATTTTAATTAAGAGAAACTGTTAGACCACATTTGCTCTTTATTCGGGAATTAAGAGGAAGGTTTGGGAGCTCCGGGTGGGTATATAACATGAACTTACATATTTTTACTTTCATGCCGTCTTTACAGTGAAAATAGTTCAACTATGTTTGCATATTTTAATAGAAAGTATTTCTAATACGAAAATGCACAGTGGAGATCAGGGGGAAGTTTTTAGTGTAAATCTCACTCCTTTGCCTGACTTCTCCCCTCTGCATCAACCTTTCAAAGCTACTTCCCTGACCGTCTTTTTCATCCTTACCCCTACCCCCACAACCCCTTCAAAAAGCCTCTGGTATAGAGCAGAACTCTGGAAACCCAGAGCAGACAGTCTACCATTGCATGTGAGAGCATGCAGCAAGTACAGGCCTGGACTCTGACATAACAATTGCACAGGCAGAGACAGGCCCTGAAACAGGGTCTCCAGGAAGGGGAGGGAGGCCTCTCCTGAGACTCAAGACCCAGTCACTAACAGTGGCATTCCACATTTGGAGAACACTCCTGGGCAGGTATATGACACTACATGTTTAACTTGGGGGCAAAAAAACAAAAAAATGTCTACACCACTCTGTAAAATACTCCCAGCTCAATTAAATATATAACACTAACTCTAAACAGTAGACTATAGCATAAGACATAAAATATTTCAAAAACAAGGAAGGGAAGGCCAATAGGTGAAGCATATACTTAATCTGGTTGGGAATAAAGGGGTTCACTTTGAAAATTGTGATCATAACGGTTTAAAGGCCACGGCTACCAAGAAAGAGTTGTAGAAAACATGCCCTTCCCACATATATAAAGGACAAATAAGTTCCCTGACCCCAGTGATGTGAAAAAGGACAGATGTGACAACAGAACAGCACCTCTCGTCTTAGAAGGTCAAGGACTGTCGAGCCTTGAGGTTGGAGAGCAAGTTACAGATGATCACAACAATCAACACTGGTTGGGAAAGGTTACAATCCTTTCAAAGACTGAGTCTCTAAAGAGCTATTCATGTGGCTCACTCAGAGGAGGTTGACCAGAAACAAGGGCCTGGTGCTCTATATCCTTCAGTGGGTAAGAACAAGCCAGAGACTACACCGTCTCAGACCTAGGTCACAGCGGGGCGGGGACTATAAATTAGAACAGTAACTTAATCCCAGGGGCTTCTGTGCCTCCGATCAGTTTCGTCCCAACCTGACACTGCTTAACTAAAATGGCAACCCAGCCGCCACCGGGCCCGACAGGCAGCTCCAAAAATGGAGACCGTGGCATTGAAACTGAGGGACATAAAAGTTGGAACGGGAGGGTAGCAACCGGTGTTTACAAACATGAACCAGAACCTCAGACGGATCAGGCATCTTTTGGGAAAAAAAAAAAAAATCTCTGAAAATAAACCAAGAAGGCCTGGGGACTTACAACCATATAGTCAAACCATCTACCCCCACCCCACCCCAGCAGACACAGGCTCCCTACAAAATTCACTCACTCCAAAATGGTACCACTCCCCCACTAGCTGAAATACAATCTCAGCTCACCAACAAGGTGAATCCTAAAATAAACCTCAGAAGAGAAGCCAGCCCAGGATGGTGTGCTTGATCCACTCAAGAACCTAGGAGAAGCTGCACACCATACTTGTTGAGAGAAAAGCACCTCTCATCTCTACCTCAAGGGCGCTCTGACATTAACCTCTGGTCTGAGCAGAGAAGAGGCTAACAGGGGACTCCATGTCCCATCTCCTTTAGCTCTTCCCTAACTTGATCCTGATTTTAGGCCATTCCTCACAAAGGTACCACTTAATAATGACAACAAAGTAGACGACCAGACCTTTTACTCCTGAACTATGTATTTTCAACCAAATTCCAAGATAGTTGAAGGAACAACCCCCCCGAAAACTACAAATAACCCAACCTCTACCACCAGAGCGTCTTCCCAGCCGGCCGCCAGGGTCGAACCAATCCGAAATGATGAGCCCTCAGCGCAGCTGCCCAGGGCGCCTGGTGGTGAGGTCAGCAGCCCCGCCCCACTGAGGCAGTCTTTACACTGACTCCCATGAGCAAACCCAGGCTGCAGGGATCCTCAGATGTACCTATGGGAGAAGAGTACAGGAATCCCTTCTTCTTCCTCAGCACTGCCCAAGAGAGACATTTCTCAGCAACTGATGGGCCATCCCTCTACCCACCAAGCTCCACAGCAAGAGCTAGGATAGGATCTATGCATCGTAATCAGCCCTGTGTTCGAGTTTAGAGCCATCATAAACTACGTTGTCTGCTTACTCTTCTTAGATGACACAGACAAAAGGGGTTGATTTTTACCAAACCTATCCTATCTTCAGGAGGCAGAAAAGATGCCTACAAAGCTATTGGTTACAGGTGTGGGGATTTGTAGATGGTGTTTTCTCAGCTGTGAAAAGAAAGACAAGATGGGACCAAGGGAAGTGCAACAGGCTAAAGCCACATCAGATGGGGGGGGGGAGTAAGGGGGAGAGGGGGGTTTCTAAAAGTCAACCAAACAAAAATTCAGAAGAACACAGCTACACAACAGAACCCTGACATATTTGTGACTCCGAGAAAACTTACTGCCACTGCCTAGGACAGTGCCCAGAGCTTCTAGAACTGTGAGCCCGCATGCCCCAAAGAGAGCAGCCTCCACAGTTGTCCACAAAGACAGCAAAGGATTAGCATGGGAAGAGGCATTACACAGCAAAGGATGGCTGAGCCACATTGCTAAGAGCAAGGACGATGTTTAGAGCTATCCCACCAAGACAAATCCTAGATTGCTTCCCTAAGCAGTCGGTCCCGTTAAATGGGAAAAGTGTTCAAAGGAACTCAGCACCACTGATAATCAACCACTCTTTAGTGCTGGGGTTGGGACACCCCACCCCCTCCCACCCCACCCCACCCCACCCCACCCCACCCCACCCACCATGCACACAATGGCTCAAAATTCGAAACGAAGATAGTTATCACTCTCCATCATGACTAGGTAGATATTATCAGAAGAGTAATGCTCAAAGCCCAAAAGGACAAAGATGAGCAAGTGGACTGTGCCCATGGTCAGGACAACACTGTATGTTAGAAGCTCAGAGAAGACTGGGTCATCTATTCCTTTTTTTGGGGGGGGGGGGGTGTCCAGTCATCAGTTATTCTACACTAGGGGAAAATGATGTATGACTCCTTCTAGGGAAGAGACAGAAGCTAACTCTTGTCAGGTGATACCAGGAAGGATGGTTGTAGGCGGTTCACATCTCTATCCCCTGCAGCTTCCTCAGAGGAATGGATGCATTTGGAGAATTCACACTTTCAATGAGGCTTTAAGATAAAGATGCATGCCTTTGTTGAAGATGACTAGAAGCAATAAGAACATCAAGACAATCAGGTGAGAAACAGCAAGAGTTTCTCCCACAAAGTACTGGCACCTGTAGACGCAGCTTCCTCTGATCCATCGACATTTGTCAGGCCTTGAGAGATCAAAAAAGTTCCAACCCACTCGAGGACTGAAACAGAGCTACCAGAGAAGGCATGGCTTGAGATACCATCTTGGTTGTACAAAGTGCCTTTTGCAAACCATCTCAAGTAAAATGTCATAGGCAACCCAAAGTGGCAGCCAGATCAAAGCTGGGACTCAGATCTTATATCAATTCATTGCTACTTGGACTTTCTTAATGTACCAAGAGAGTAAGAAAAAGTTCGAAGTAGAGACAAGAAGACAGGCTATTTTATTTTGGTTCATGGTGCCTTGGGGTTAGAAGAAGGCTGCCACTTGTAAGAGAATCTCATAGGGAAACCTAGCTGATCAGGACATTATTTGAGGAAGGAATGTGGGGGGTGGGGGTGGGGAGGGAAGGGAGAGTCATTACCTTTCAATACCAGGGGTTCTTTGCCTTCTCTCTTCAGGGACTCGAGGACTATGTGAAGTGGCTGGGATGGTGTCACACGGCTCGGCTCATTGGTATTCTCATCATAAACTATAATTTCTTTGGAAAAGATCCTCTTGAAAGAGTCTTTGCCTTCCCTACAGGAAATCAAGTCTAAGACAGTGATCTTGCCCTGCTGCAGCCTTCGCCGGCTGATCTTATCGGCACAGTTAATGTGGACAGCTCCTTGGATGTGACTCTTGTTGTACTCCATGAAAGGCCTGCAATCGATGATGACGGGACCCTGGCTGGGCAGGTGACTCTTGCTGCATTTGGTCATCTTCTTTGCCAGGTCATTGGGGTAGATGATCTTGATGCTGGCTAGCTGCTTGGGAGTCCCTGACACAGGGCTGCCCACCCCACCCGATGGACTTAACACAGAGCCTGTGTTTTCATTGTTGTTGACCATCTGGTTAGCAGGGCAGGTGGTCGAGGTTCCTATGGCGGTGGTGGCAGTGCCTGCAGCAATGGCTTGAGTCTGGGCCTGATGATCCTTGTCGTAGGTTGCCACAGTGCAGCAGCTAGTGCTGCTGCATCCGCAATTCAGGGAGCGGGCAGAGCCGCTGGATGAGGGCATATACGTCAGATTCGCAGCCTTGAGGGTCACAACGGCGGTGGCAAGGACAGGAGCGTGGCTACCACTACCTGGGCTGGCAGAGCCAAGGTAGCTTGAGTCTAAACAAAGGTTGAGATCCTGAGGTCGGACAGGCCTAGATAGTGCCACTACTACCCTGTCGTCTAAAGGAGATGGAGGCATGAGGAGGCTGAAAACTGGCAATTCAAGAAGTCAAGAGTCTGGAAAGAAGGGGAAGAAAGAAAAAAATAAAGTCACATGAAAACAAAGCCAGTCTCATCCAATCCCCGGGGGAAGACCTCTGCATATCTCTGAGCAAAGTCAAAGTCCTTCTAGGTGCCCTAGGTTGTGATACTATCAAAGGCTAAAATTCACTTTGATCTGTTCAGAGAGGATGCATACCTGAGGGGCCCCATCCATTCTGATGCTAAGTCAAAGGTTAAAATTAGACTTGACATTAGAAACGGTAAGAGACCTCCTGTCACATAATGTTAGAGACATGCATCCAAGTTCAGCCTTAGTGGAGGTAAAGGCACAGAGGCCTGAAAAACAGTGAAGGCAGACAGGGAGGCTCTTAGATTTATTCTGAGCCTCCTCTCCTGTGCAGAGAAGTCTATTTCACCTGTGATGGATGCATCTGTCCACCCTGGCATGTACTGTATTTCATTTCTTTCCCCAGAGCCAAGGCAAAGAGACAAGCAAGAGCACTGTTGGAGCTCACAGAGATGCACGGAGATGCTTGGCAGCTAGCTATATTTACATGGGGGCTGGATGTTAACCTTCTGCATATCAGAAGGAATGTGTCTCCCTAAGTCAGCCTCCATGGCTAGGAGCTAATCTTCCTTTCCATTCTGGTGGGTCCTTTGAAAAGCTCAACGTCATCCTATTCAGAGCTCACATTAGACTCTTCCAAATCAAATCAAGCCATTACCACACACACACACACACACACACACACACACACACACTTACACTACGAATAACTATCCAGAAACCAAGTTTCCAAGGAGTCAGATCTAGGAACCCCACCCCAGGCTGACCCATGGCCCGTTCCTCTGTGACCCCACTCATCCTTACACTTCTCTATGCTGTGCCCCTAAGCAAAAAAGAGCATGTGTTTCATCTGGTCATACAGACAGACTTTGCATCTCCACTGGAGTGGCAACTTTGTAAAAAATGTTTCAACCCTATACTGATATTCTTCTTGGAAACAGTGTGGATTCCAAGAGGGCAACCTCACTCGTCCCTTTACCACAGTTAGGCTAATTGGGAAGCTCAGACCTAGAGCCCACGGGGGCTGCCTTTGCCTCCTCCAAGGGTGCCTGCAATGGATCACTTTCCTCCTCCCGGTAGGCACAAGGCCACCCTATAACATAGCAATTCTGACTCCTCTACTAGAGAAATCAAACCCCAAGCAAGAGCCACTCATCTAAACGAACTTTAAGAGCTGACTGGAAAAACATCAAGGATCATCGGTCTATTCATGACCGTAACTGTTCTCTGAGACCGAGCCAAAGTGTCACCAGCAAAATCCACACACGCGCACCCAGGAGCACGTCCCCACCCGTGTAGGCATATCCCCACTGACTCGGGTTTCTCTCACCCACCTTTGGTTGGGAGCAAAGGATCAAACCTTCTGCCTGCCTCCCTCCCTCCCTCCCCTCCCCTCCCCTCCCTCCCTCCTTCCCTCTCCCTTGCGTAGTATTTTTTTTTTCAGAGCGAGTACTATTCCAAAAACTGTTAACTGTGTCCCAGCTGGAACATGAATGCAGTCAAAGTCTTTGCTATTTTGCTACCTGGTAAGGGGACATCCAGGATTAGTAGCCTATTCCCTAGGAGGAGAACCCGGGAACGACTTTCCAGAGACACAGGCTGGGACCGGTACCTCTTCACTGTGCTGCTGCTCACACACGGGCACAGAGCGCACTGAGATCTGCATCCTTGCAGCAGATAGCTCCAAAGCCAGTCTGGCCCGGGAAACCTCCCACAAAAATAGCACGAACCCCCTACCCCCTTTCTCGCTAATCTTCCTTCCACCACTAACAGGGACTGAAGAAAAACCAAGTGCTTAAAGAATGCTCCTTCCCCACTCCTGGGGCACGTAGCATCCCTATTCCGTGCCACCACTGAGCATCATGAGCAAAGCCTTGGGCTTTGAAAACTGCCATAAAGCATCTTAACCAAACCAAAACTCATTTCCCCTCTTCATCCCAGGGCAAGCAGAGCCAAAAGACTAAACCTTAGGATCTTCCTTACCTGACGTAGGTCCGTCTCTGTCTCTCTGACACTGTCTCTGTCTCTCTCTCTCTCTGTCTCTCTGTCTCTGTCTCTCTCTCTCTCACTCACACACACACACACACACACACACACACACACACACACATACACACACACACACACACGGAACCCTCCACCCTCCGGCTCTGAGTGACCCGTGATGTCTTCCACTTACTTCATCAATAAGCGTAGCCCTCTACCATCTGGCGCCCGCTCCAGCTATGCGCTCGCGCAGTGCGCCCCCATTCACTCAGCTTCATTGATCCCCAGCAGCAACACAGAGTTACTTTCTCTTTTGCTACAGCGTAAATGTAAGCTTTGGAGGGGGCGGGGTTGCCTCCGAGCGACGGCGCGATACGCCAATGAAGACCCAGAGGCTGCCGCCCGCTACATCACAGTGGTCTCTGACCAATAAGAAGCCGAGGAGGGCGGAGAAAGGGGCGAGGCCTCGCCTTGGGAGGGAGGCCGGCTCGGACCCGCTAGTGGGTTTGGTGTGTTAGAACGCGCGGGTGGTGATGTCATTGGCAACCAATCAAAAACTTAAAAGTGCTAGCCCGGGCCCGCTTGGAGCAGCGGCTCTCTATTTACATGTAAACCTAGGCAGCAGGACGCGGTTAACCCTTCCTGGGACTGAAGTGTCAATGGCTTGCTCTGGTCGCTCCGGCTGAAACTGGTTCTTCTGACCCTCCCCCGCCCCCTGTTGAGGACATCAGCCTCGCGGGGTCTCCATTCCGCCTTTTGACTCCAGGTGGAGTGTCCATCCAACTTTCCCCAGGCCGGAGACGACTCGAAGCCGGGTCCCTCCATGGCTGTGGCTGCGCCGCGCGGGACGTGAGCGTGCACAGGGCCGGCCTCCCCGCAGCCCCGCTTGGCCCGGCCCGCAGATGTCGCTGCCCCTCCGGCTGCCCTACTGCTCTCCCGCGCGGCGGCTGCGCGCCGTGCTCTTGTTCCCCTACTTCCGTGACCCTGTCACTCCTCCGCCGTCCCCAACCTGTTCTCAGGAGCCCGACTCCGATCCCGAAGGCGGCACTCCGGAGAGCTACTCGGAGGAGGACGCCTGGCTCTGTGAGAGCAGCCACTGGGGGCCGGTGTTGAAGGGCAGCGTGGGCGCCGTCCCGCAGAGCTGGGCGTGGCCGGGCCCTCCGAACGCCCCACAAGCCCCGCAGCCCAGGCACCGACCTCCTCCCAACGCGGTCCCCGCTTCTCCCGCGGCCACCTCCCCCTGTGCGATGTTTTGGAGCCCGCAGTCCATCCGCCCCCCGGTGCTGGGCCGCCCCCGGCCCTCAGTGGCGCAGGGCCCTCGGCGAGCCAAGGAGCGCCAGCCTGGAACAGCAAGCGCCGGCGGGAAGGAGCCAGAGCTCGGGTTGAACAGCCAGAATGAGCGGCGCTTGAGGAGCATGGAAGGGCCCACGCCAGCTCTCCCGATTCCCCGAACTTTGTCCATCAGAGGGGTCACTACTGGTCGGGGTATGTCACCGGTGAAGAGAAGTGGGAAGCTGAGCAAGCCTGCTAGCGCCTTGCCAGAAAAATATCAGGGAAGGTACAGAAGAATGACCCTGGAATTCAAAGGAGTGGAAAAGCCCAGATGAACTGTGATGAAGTTGCGTTAAAGAATCCTAAAGCAATAGAGCTTTTTATACCTCCCTACCCCCTCAGAGAGGAAGACCAAAATGTGAAGTAATTGAAGTGGAATAAAACATTATCAGCTCCGTGGCAGGTTCAGATGTCCTTAATGATGGGAGGCGTTTGCTTTAGGCCCCAGACATTCACCATTGCTGTTGATCTAGGATCATAAGGTGTCCAACCATCATCACCTTCGCTGACTAGCTCTGTCGATTCAGCATGATCTCCCTTGAGTTGAGCACTTCTACACAAGTGCACACTGGGGTTGGAAAAGGATTTTCTTTAGCCCCATTCTGTCTACACACCCAAATACACAGCACCCACACCCGAATGTCTGCACACGAGTGTCCAGGTCGCACCCTTTGGTCCTTAGATCTTTGAGGATTAGCAGGATCAGGCTAGTGGAGGAGGTAGGCTGTGCGCATTTTCCGTGGAACCCAGAAAAGAATTTCCCAGAGCACTTTTGTAGGTTATCTATATCCCTGAATATTTACTGCTGGGGTTCCCATTTACGGTTTGAGTTCTAGGTATTAGGTCTGATGCTTGTCTGTCCAGCCACATTTGCTGTGTTCATCACTGTGTACATTTGTAAACAGCAAACTCCCGTCCTTGCTCCGAAAAAGATGAAAAGATGCTTGTGGAAGTGGTTGGGGTATAGTAGAGCGAGGTTCTCTATTGACCGAAGGCTTTGGGAAGGTTGTGTTTGCTTTAGGCTGGAGGAGCCTCTGTCTAAAGGTACTGACAACCTGTAAATTGTGATTCACAAAGCCTGATGCCGGCAATGTGAGAAAGAAATGTAACTCATTTAATGAGATGATTATTATAGTTTCAGACTAATAAGTTATAGTAATTCTGTTAACTAAAAGTCTGTCATCCAGGCTGAAAAATTGGGAAAACTGACAAAATTACTCATCAATCAAACCCGAAGCATTGAGTAATTTCCATGTCATTAACATATGCATGGTAATTACCAGCCATTAACATATGCTAAAGATCCGGAGGCTTTTTAAATTAGGCAGCAGTTTGAGTAGCTATACTCAAAGAAGTCAGATTCCAGGTAGGTTTTTCCACTCACTACTCCAGGATGCTTTTGTGCCAAGGGAGGTGATTTCAATTACTAATTTGGAGTCATAATGTAAAAATACTTTCTAAAACTTAGCCCTTAAGTTTAAATGTATGGGATCAGTCAGTCAGCAAAGGGCCATGAACACAATCGGATACCCAGGAACACCTTGCTGTTTAGTTTTTGTCCCAGAGAAAGAGTAAAGCCTCTTTACTGCCCTTGGGCCACGTAGTGCACTTATGCTGGTCTGTGACTTTGTTGCTACTGAAAGGAGCATAGAGTTTCTACCAGATCCTTGTGCTGTGTGTTAGAGCTGAAGGACAAAGCTAATTGTGGCCAAGATCAGAGACAGAAAACAGACTGATACAGGGCATGTTCAAGAGGTTAAGTCAGGTGCTTGGTGGCAGAATGGTGAGGTCTTCAATAGCCCTGAAGGCCAAGATAGATTCCCGGATTCGGTTAGGGAAAGGGAGTTTGGCAAAGTTAAATCCCCAGGTAAGGTGGCATTCAATCAGCAAATAGGGAAGGCACTGGGGAATAGAAAGGAGGAAGTAGGAGATGAAGTCCCAGGAGTACGCCTGGGAAATACTTCACAACCCTCGCCAGCCTAGACCTGGGCTAGGAGCAGCCCCTGGAGAAAGAGGCCACGAAGGTCCACTCGCATGTTGAACTTCAGTCCTCAGTGTGATAGTATTAAGGGATAGACACTTGTCTGAGGTGGTAATGCCATGAGGGCAGGGCCTTTGCAGATGGAACTGGGAAGGGAATTATTGTGTCCTCTCTGCCCTGTGTATATGTCGTGTTCATTTCTTCCCAGTTACACGGTGACAGTGCATCTTGGAAGCAGAGGCTAGGCCCTCACCAGAGGCCTTAATCTGTCTCCTCAGACTCAAGAACTCTGGGAAGTGAAGTTCTGTTTTTAACTGCTGAGACTGAATTAGTCGTCAGATCTTGCACTCTGTCATTAGGAGTAAGTTGTAGCCCTAGAGGCAGGAGTGTTTATCTTCACTACTACCTGTAAGGAGCAAACATTTGTAGTGTAGAATGGTGGCCATTTACATGTGACTTTGAACACCTGAAATGTGATTGGTTGGAACCAAGACACATCAAGTCTAGAACACACATTGGATTTTGAAAACCTGTGAAACACATAAAGGATATTATGTCTGTGTTGCTTATGTTTTTTGATATACTAGGTTTCATAGCATGTCATTAAAATCAATTTCACTCATCTTTTAGTTCACATGTGACTAGGAGAGCGCCTAAGATGATTTATTTACTCCATTTTTGCTGGATGACACCATTCTGGAACCTGCCACGGCTGCTTTCATCTGAAGCCACTTGGATGTTGAAGATAACCACTCTACTAGGATTTCAGAGGCCCTCTAGGCTATCTGACAAGATGAACTAGAAGGAAGTGGGGCCTTGTGACTGGGAGTGGAGACCAGCTGTATATGACCACACCCTTACTCCCTCACAGGTATATAGATCTACAGATGGGGGCCAGGGGCATGTTTTACTCAAGAGACCACAAAGCCATCTTTTGTCATAAGAGAGAGAGCCTGACAGCTCCATCTGTATTGTCTGTGTATCTTTGAGATCAATTAGAGGCCCAGAGATAAAGATAGCATAAGCCCAAACCATGTTTGATACAGGACTTGGCCCAGACATCTCTTCAAAACTCAAGCCTGACCTCCATTGGCCGCACAGAGGTGACTGGCTGGACAGGTGAGGCCCAGTCCCCTTGTCTTCACTTAGGCAGCAAGACCCTTTCTCTGAAGCTGTCTTTGCTCCTGCCCCGTGGACTGCCACTGCCTTGTGATGTCACAAATATCTGCTGCTCTTTGTCAGAAGAGCATTCTGGTAGGCCCAACGGTCTTGATAATGCCTAACGTATGAGCCAGTTCATAGTGAACTGATGGCTTCTAATGAGTACGATGTGTTGCCACACTAAACGCTGTCCACATTCCTCCTGCCCCCCCAACAAGCCGAACCACTGAGTTTCAACCTTAGAAGTCACTGCCAAGGTCTGGCTCGGAGCTGCAGGTGATCTTACTGAGGTAGGGTACTGGAAGGGAAACAAGCACTGTGTGACATTGCTAACCATCCCAGGACTTCAGGTCTAAACAGGCGTTGAACATTCTCAATCTGGAAATGCAAAATGCTTCCAAATTCAACGCATTTTGAGCACCAATATCATGTTACCAATGGAAATCTCTAAATGCAGGTATGTTAAAAATAGAGATGGCTCCTGGGCATATATCCAGAAGATGTTCTAACCGGTAAGAAGGACACATGCTCCACTATGTTCATAGTAGCCTTATTTATAATAGCCAGAAGCTGGAAAGAACCCAGATGCCCCTCAACAGAGGAATGGATACAGAAAATGTGGTACATTTACACAATGGAGTACTACTCAGCTATTAAAAACAATGAGTTTATGAAATTCCTAGGCAAATGGATGGACCTGGAGGGTATCATCCTGAGTGAGGTAACCCAATCACAAAAGAACTCACGTGATATGTACTCACTGATAAGTGGATATTAGCCCAGAAACTTAGGATACCCAAGATATAAGATACAATTTGCTAAACGCATGAAACTCAAGAAGAACAAAGACCACTTTGCCCCTCCTTAGAATTGGGAACAAAACACCCATAGAAGGAGTTACAGAGGCAAAGTTTGGAGCTGTGACGAAAGGATGGACCATCTAGAGCCTGCCATATCCAGGGTTCCATCCCATAATCAGCTTCCAAACGCTGACACCATGTCATATACTAGCAAGATTTTGCTGAAAGGACCCAGATAGAGCTCTCTCTTGTGAGACTAGGCCAGGGCCTAGCAAACACAGAAGTGGATGCTCACAGTCAGCTATTGGATGGATCACAGGGCCCCCAATGGAGGAGCTAGAGAAAGTACCCAAGGAGCTAAAGGAATCTGCAACCCTATAGGTAGAACAACATCATGAACTAACCAGTACCCCGGAGCCCTTGACTCTAGCTGCACATGTATCAAAAGATGGCCCAGTCGGCCATCACTGGAAAGAGAGGCCCATTGGACTTGCAAACTTTATATGCCCCAGTACAGGGGAACGCCAGGGCCAAAAAGTGGGAGTGGGTGGGTAGAGGAGTGGGAAGGAGGGTATGGGGGACTTTTGAGATAGCATTGGAAATGTAAATGAGGAAAATATCTAATAAAAAGTATTAAAAAAATAGAGATGGCTTGGCGGTTAAAAGCACTCACTGACTGCTCTTCCAGAGGTCCTGAGTTCAATTCCCAGCAACTACATGTTGGCTCACAACCATCTGTAATGGAATCTGATTCCCTCTTCTGGTGTGTCTGAAGACAGGAAGAATGTACTCATATATAAATAAATCTTTAAGGTTATATGTATAAGGTTTACATAAAACATAGATGAGGGAACTGAAGCAATGGCTCAGTTGCTACAGTATGCTTGCTGTTCTTGCAGAGGGCCTGAGTTCTGTCCCTAGCACCTACACGTGGTAGTGAAAGAACCTAGTGGGGAAACCCCCACTCAATTTCCGTTCGGCATGCACCCAAGAATCACGAACAGACGACCATCTTGATGTAAAAGCATGAGGTAGTTTAATGACGGAGCTCCGGGCTGACACATATCTCCCGCAGGAGACAGAGGTGTCGACCACATGGTGGAGCCATAATGGCGGAGCTCTGGCTCGAAACGTATCTCACGCAGGAGACAGTGGTTTCGACCACGAGCCTTGGAAGCTAGGGGATTTTATAGAAAAGGGGTGGGGCTGGGGGAGGAATTGGCTCGGTTTCACATGATTGGTCCATTTAAACATCAACAGACTGTCAGAAGGGCAGGAGATAGGGAGGCACTAGGCCAGTCAGGACATGTAACAACGGGCCTGCCCGGGCATGTCCTGGCCTGTTCTGCTATGTTTTCAGCCCCAGGTTTTAAAGCTCACAAACAACTCTTTGGGCTATTTGACATAAATTACATGAATCACATGTCTCAAGTTTTATTTACTTTCATTAGCTCATGACCAAATTTAGTGGCAGTTCCAGATGCTGAGGTACCTTCTTCTGACCTCCAAGACCACCTTTACTCACATGCGCATACTCCCACAAAGACACACATATTCTTTTTAAAAAAAAAAATTAAGAATCGTAATTGAGAGCTGAGGAAATGGCTCAGTGGGTGAAAGCACTTACTGTGTAAGCTGAAGGAGGAACACTGGCCAATCCAGAGGCTTACTTCCTAGTGTGTCTAACTGAAGCAGTGAGCTGGAGAGATAGTGAGAGACCCTACCCCAAAAAGTAAGGTAGAGAAAGGATTTAAGATGGCATCCCAGAGACCAAAGAGGAAGAACTCTGGCTGCTCTTCCAGAGAACCTGGATTTGATTCCCAGGACCCACAGTGTGGCTTACAACCATCCTAACTTCAGTCCCAGGGGAATCCACTGCCCTCCTCTGGGCTTCATTGTTTCCAGGCATGCCATACATACATACATACATACACACACACACACAGACACACACACACACCACCCATACACATATTTTAAAAATAATAATAACCCAAGTGTTCACTCCTGACCTCCACACATCCCTCAGGAATGAGTATACCCATATGTGAACATGTGTACACACACAGTAAAGAAAGAAATGTAGCCCTCTTGGTTCTGCTATGATCCAACAGCATGACGGAGGGAACTTACAGAAGAGTGGAGTTCATTTGGGTTTATAGTTCCAAAGGGATAAAAGTCCACCGTGGTGAACAGAGAGGCATGGAAGCAAGCCACAGGCTTAGCAGGAACAGAAAGTGGAGAGCTCACATAGTTAACCATAAATACACAAATGAGCGAACAGGAAGTGGAGCAAAGGAGAGGGAGAAGGAAGGGTGGGGGGAGGGGGACACAATCTCTAGGACATACCAGAGACCTGGGATGGGGAGAGGCTCCAGAAGGTCTATGGGGCTGACTCTAACTGAAACTCCTAGCAGTGGGGAACATGGATCCTAAAGTGGCCACTTCCTGTAGCTAGACAAGACTCTCAGTGGAGGGAGAAGGACAGCAACCCACCCACAAAACCTTTGACCCAAAATGTGTCCTGTCTACAAGATATGCAGTGACAAAGATAGAGCAGAGACTGAAGGAATACCCAACCAATGACTGTCTCAAATTGAGATCCAGGCCATGGGTAAGAACCAGTCCCTGACACTACTAATGATACTCAGTTATGCTTGCAGATAGGAACCTGGCATAACTGTCCTCTGAGAGGATCTACCTAGCAGCCAAAAAGAGATGAAAGAGATGTAGAGACCCACAGCCAAACAATAGATGGAGCTTGGGGGAAGTTGGGGGAAGAACCGAGAGACCTGAAAAGGACAGGGACTCTACAGGAAGACCAACAGAGTCAACTAACATGGACCCTTACGAGCTCCCAGAGACTGATCACCAATCAGAGTGTGACCACTGACTTGACCTAGGCCCTCTGCACATATGTAGCAGATGGTCTTGGTCTTCATGCTGGTTCCCCAAAAACAGTAGAGGTTGTCTCTTAGTCTGTTGCCTGCCTACCAGCCAGCCTGCCTATGGATCCTGTGCTCCTAAATGGACTGCTTTGTCTGACCTCAGTGGGGGAGGATGCATCTTGTCTGAAGGGACTTGATGTGTACTAGGGGTGGGGGTGGGGTAGGAGGTGGGGTTTTGAGTGTTAGAGGCAAAGGTGACACCCAGAGAGGGTTCCCCTTCTCTTTCAAGAATGAATGGAGGACTTGTATGAGGGAGTACTGGGAGGAGAAGAAGGGTTGATATTGGTTATAAAGTGAATAAATCAATAAGTAAACAACAACAACAACAAAAGTTCTCAAAGCCTACCCCAGTGACCCACTTCCTCAGTCAAGGCTGTACGTCCCCAAAACCTCTCCAGAGTTGCCAACTAAGAACCAAACATTCAAATGTCTGAGCCTATGAGGAACATATTTCATTCAAACCGTCTCAGGCTCTACCCTCATAATAGTTCATTATTTGTATATAATTATTCTACAACCCTAAAAAAGAAAACCTGAAACCTCTGCTCTCAGGTACTTTGAGTTTGGGATATCTAGCCTTCTCCAAATTTGCAAATGTAATCTTAGCAACTCTTGCTTGGATGCAGATATAGCAGACTCTTAGGATGTCCCAGTATGCCTCAATGTGCTCTGTTGTCTTTACAAGCAAGTTATCAACCTACCTGTACTGGCTAGTTCTGTGTCAACTTGACACAGCTGGGGTTATCACAGAGAAAGGAGCTTCAGTTGAGGAAATGCCTCCATGAGATCCAACTCTAAGGCATTTTCTCAATTAGTGATCAAGGGGGAAAGGCCCCTTATGGGTGGGACCATCTCTGGGCTGGTAGTCTTGGGTTCTATAAGAGAGCAGGCTGAGCAAGCCAGAGGAGGCAAGCCAGTAAAGAACATCCCTCCATGGCCTCTGCATCGGCTCCTGCTTTCTGACCTGCTTGAGTTCCAGTCCTGACTTCCTTGGTGATGAACAGCAGTATGGAAGTGTAAGCCGAATAAACCCTTTCCTCCCCAACTTGCTTCTTGGTCATGATGTTTGTGCAGGAATAGAAACCCTGACTAAGACACTACCTGATTCTAAAGATCTAGGGTGTGGAGAAGAAGTTTGATGGGACTTCCTCCTTTCTCTGGGCTGAGAGCAGCATGTGATTGTTTTACAAACAAAGACATTTAAATCTCCACCTTAGCATCAGAGATCAAGTAGCTCTCTTCTGAAGACTGATGTGGGATCGGCAAAGACAAAGTGTTCTACCCAAGCGCATTCAGCCAGAAAACAGCAGAACCAGCAAGTGACCCCGAGATAAGACCAACTGCCCGCGAGCATCCTGTGCTGTGTAGTTCATCCTCTGTGTGATTTTGTGGATGTTGTCCTTAGCTCTCAGCCTACAGGGTTCCTTAAATTGACTCTATAAAAATTGTCTACTTTTCTTTTGTTTTCTGATCTTGGAGGGCCAAGAGCTTTGAGGAGGTGATTGGATTGTAGGGGTCCTGACCTCTTATCCAGATTAACTCTCTTATTCCTTAGAAGTTTAAGGTATTGCCTGAAGGTGGGAGAAACTTGTTGGTGTGGAGTCTAGTTGGAGTGTGTAGGTTACTAGGAGTGGGCCATTAAAAGAAGTGTTTTGTGACAGTTCCTTTTGTCTTCTCTTTTTTGTTTCCTGGCCACAAAGAGGTGAGCGCCTTCTGAGGTAACCGCAGGCCCAGGAACAAGGTAGAGTCAAACCACCTGCCAAACAAGCCTTTCTCTTTTAGCCTGTTTCTCTCAGGCATCAAGTCACAGGAACAAAGGAAAGCTGACTAGCACTGGACTTGTTTTTTGAGTTTTTAATTTCTTAATACCTGGCTTAGAAAGGATATATGTGAGAATGCAGAAGGCAAGGAGTCGATACAAGTGGAAGATATGTTATCCAACTCAGATCTGTCTTGAGTCAAACTGACTATCACGGGGCCTGGAGAAGGATGGACCGGTCTATTGAGTCCTTGGTGGTTACGCATTCTTGTATCTGACACTCAGTGCGATGGTACTCAACAGACACTCAGGAAGGTGGGTTTTTAGGGCAAGTGTCCTGATTCAAATGACAGTCATCACTTATCCACCCAGACCTTAGGGCTTCTGAGACAAAAACGGCCAGAAACCTCTAGGGAAATTGAGGGTATCAATGCTGACAGATGTTTAGAGACATGCTCATCAGAGACACTCTATCCCCAACCTAGAAGTCCAAAATCAAACACTGCAGCCTGCTTACAAGGATGCAGATTTCTCTTCCTTCAGTTGAAGCCAGTGCCATCTTCCCCCCAGACGGTGTTAACAGGCCCGCCAGGGGCAGATGTGTGAGCAGATGTGACTCAGCTTGCTTCTGTGTGTGGATGTTTGGGGATGAGATTAACATTTGAATTGACAGACTTTGAATGAAGAGACCACCACTCTCAAGTGTGTGGACAAGCCTAATCCAGTAAGCCAAAGGTCTGCTTGAGACAAAGAACTGATCTCTCTCAACAAGGGGGGATTCTGCCACTAGATTTCCACCTACCACTGGCTTCCCAGGATCTCCTCCCTGCTGCCTGACCACCCAACCCTACAGATTCTTTTGAGTTTTGCCATCTTATGGCATGATCCAATCCAAGAAACTTTTCCTCTCTTCCTCTGAGAGGGAAGGAGAGGGAGAGAGAGAGAGAGAGAGAGAGGAGGGGAGAGATTGATTCTCACTCAACTATCCTTTTTCTCTTGGTGACTCAACACGGCCTGAGAGATGAGACTGTATTGCGCCTTCATTCCTCCCTTACCCTATTAAAAAGATACTCAAGTTCACTACCATTTTTATTTCTAGGAGTTTAAAACTGCCTTGAAAGATGATGAAGATACATTTACTAAGCTTGGGACTGATACAGAAGGCACACTTCTCTCTACCATTTCCTAGGAGAAAGGAGAAAGTCCAGCTGAGCTATCGGGATTCCGAGGCCATCTGAAGATCAGACATAGAAGCACAAATAAGTTTCTGAGCCTCTGATCTGTGTGCCCCTTCTGCCCGAGGGAAGGAAGCCAGAGATAGTTTCCTTTCCTCAAGTGCAAATCTAAGCATTACCTAAGCATTCTGAATTTTGAACACGTCAGGAGTTCCCAGTGTTAAGTACAGATTGCTTTCCGAATTTTATAGCATATATTAAAGAATGCCACTTTAAATCCCAGTATCATTGTTGACATCTTATTTTTGTTTGTTCTCTTTACTTCTGCTTCCCCCAAGTTAATTAGCATGCTGGGGAATCTTTGGGTAATCTCAGCACAGGGGCCCACAGACTGGCTTCCGCTAGCTGGGACCAAGGTTCACAAAAATTTCTGCAAAGCAGAAATCCTTCTATTTTCAAAGCCTCTTGATCTCCCTGTTTCACCAGCTGTCTCTTGGGGATATGTAGTGTGTGTGGCTATGAATACAGTATTTGTCCCCATCCTACCTGGGTTCTGGTACACTGGAAACTATTGGCCCATTATCTGGGCCAGTGTCTCTCTAACACCCAGATCACTGGGGACTCAATACAGGTCAGGAGAGTCTACATTTCCAGACCAAAGTTATACTGATTTAATTTTTTTCCCCAGTAATAGGAATCAAACCTAGGGCCTTGCACATGATACTCAAGCACCTCACTGTTGAAATGCTCCCCCGGACCCCTTGATGGTGACCTTGATGTTGCTGGTCCACATACCAGACTAGTTATATCTAAATCCATGCTGTTGGATAGGAAGCCAGTAGCCATATGTGGCTAACCACTCAAACTATAGCCAGCCCTAATTAAGAGCTAATAAGGTATAAAATATGTCTGTTGGATGTCACAATGAAAAAGCACCTCATCATATTTATTTGCTTAATTATTGTATTAGTCAGGGTTCTCTAGAGTCACAGAGAATGACTGTCTAAATTGAGGGAACTTATTAGGATGACTTACAGTCTGTAGCCCAACTCCCCAGCATTGGTCAGAGGGAATGGGAAGTCCAAGGATCTAGTAGTTGCTCAGTCCCACGAAGCTAGTTGTTTCAGCTGGTCTTCTGTAGAAGTAGGTTCCAACAGATGTGCTGGCAAGTAAGTGCAAGCAGGCAAAGAGTGAGTTTTCCTTCTTCCAATGTCCTTATGAAGATCTCCAGCAGAAGGTGTGGCCCAAATTAAAGGTGTGCGCCACCATGCTTGGATCTGGGACTTGTTTTGTCCTGGGCTGACCTTGAACTCAGAGATCCCTGGCCTTAGTCTCCTGGGATTAAAAGCATGTACTATCTTGCCTGGGCCTAAGCTTTTCATAGCCACTATCCCTCAAGATCTCCATGTCAAGATCCAAGTCAGAAACTTGTGTCTTCCAGCCTCAAGATCTGGATTACAGGTGAGCCTTCTAATTCTGGATTGTCGTTCATTCTAGATATAGTCAAGCTGACAATCAGGAATAGCCATTATAACTAAATACTGCCCCACTCTACACAGTGTTGACAGTAATTGGTTGGTTTACTGTCTGGTTGGCTCCTGATAGAGGTTGCACCTCTTGAGTGCCTTTTCCACACCTGTTCCATACCTGCGTGTACAAAGCATGCAGTAACGGTTTCTTTGATAAGACAGAAATCATGCTGGGCGGTGGTGGCGCATGCCTTTAATCCCAGTACTTGGGAGGCAGAGGCAGGCGGATTTCTGAGTTCGAGGCCAGCCAGGGCTACACAGAGAAACTCTGTCTCGAAAAAACCAAAAAAAGAAAAAGAGAGAGAGAGAGAGAGAGAGAGAGAGAGAGAGAGAGAGAGAGAGAGAGAGAGACTGAAACTGAAATCACTTACCCAGGAACAACACACTTTTACTAACAGTTCTGGAAAAGAACACATTGGTCATGTCTTCCAGGCATTTGTGGAAGGGGAGACTGTAGGAAGAAGTGTATGGAGAATTGGGAAGGAGACCTTAAAGAAGATGGGGAGGAGGCAGTAAGATGCTCAGCTAGTAAATACAGCATGAGGGCCTGGATTTGAATCCCGGGCAACCAGCCTGGCCTAACAGTGAGCTACTGTTTAGTGAGAGAGCTTGTCACAAAAAAACAGACACAGTGGTGTGCTTCCTCCCGGACCCCAGATTAGGCACAAATGGTACCCAACCAAGCACCCATTTTCACAGAGAGCCATTACTAAGTGGGAAAGAAAAGTTAATTTCTGATTTCTAACACAGGCAGAAAATGACCTTGCAGGTATAATTTTTAAGAGGGAAAAAGGGGACGGTTGGTATTGGAATGGGCTAGGATATGGTGGTACTCTTGACTGAGTATATGAATTAGGATAGTCAAAGGGGGGGGGCTTTTGATTGCTGGACTTCAATACTTTGATAGCTGTACCTTGGTGATCAGCCTCAGGAATAAATGTGACATTAGAAAGTATCCAAATATGGGAATAGACCTTGGTGGCTGGCTTTAGGGGAAAGGGCAATGTTTTCCATGCTCACACCTACTAGAGCGCTTCAGTGTATGTATATGAAAATACATGCAGCCCAATATTGTCTATCCTTAACTTATGCTTAATAATTCTTAAATAATAAAGTGGAGGAATGATTTAAAGAGATACCTGTCACCAGCCTTTGGTCTCCATGAATGTGTCCACATACACATAAGCACAGACACCCAAACAGGAAGAGGGAGGCACTGATGTCCTTGGTAAAGGGCTGCTAAGAAGCGCGTGTACAAGGGGTGGGAGTCTGCAGAGAGCAGCTAGAGAGTGGCAGGGAAGTAGCTACATGAAGAGGAAAAGCAGCAAGGACTCTTATTCAACAAACTCTGGTGAGAGAGAGAGATCACTAAAGGGCTCCTCTGAGGCACAGGAGTCCTGGCAGGACCTTTATTCTGTCTTCTTTCAGACAGAGGACTTCAGTCTGCTGAAGGATGGGATGAGGAGTGTGTTGTTGAGAGATTCAAGAGAATCGAGGAGGAGGTGATTATCAGTACCAAGTACTACACGGAAGCAAGAGACAAGAGAGTGGGTGGAGCCAGGCGTGGTGGTGCACGCCTTTAATCCCAGCACTCAGGAGGCAGAGGCAGGCGGATTTCTGAGTTCGAGGCCAGCCTGGTGTACAAAGTGAGTTCAAGGACAGCCAGGGCTAAAAAGAGAAACCCTGTCTCGAAAAACCAAAAAAAAGAGAGAGAGAGAGAGTGGGTGGATCGGACCCGGGGGCGGGGGGGGGCGGTTAGCCTTTCAAAGGGAGGGACAGTGTTTAGTGAGAAGGTGGGGAAATGTCAAATGTTAAGGGGAAAATGGCAGTTAAAATATAAAGAAGCCAAGATCATCTGGATAGCGGCAGGTAGAGGCCCCATACTGACGGCTCTCTTGTCTCCCAGCCTGGACCCAGGCTTCCTCGGGTGAGACCACAGAGGAGGAACTTGTGTCTGAATACTTGGTTCTCACTGTATGGCTCACCTGTGAAACATGCCGCGATGGAGCCTGTCACAAAACTGTCATCCTCCCCCAAGCACCTTCATGTCACAGAGATAAGTGAAGGAAGGAATGCAATCCCTCTCAGACTCAGAGCATTACCCCACCCTCCAGCCGGGGGCTCTGTATGCGCTACCATAGTGTGCTCTTGGGGGGACTCCTATCCACACATTCAACTACTGTCACATGCACTACAATACTCAGGAGATATGACGTCAATGCCAGTCCAGCCTCAGACTTGCCTGCCTTCCTCGATCCTCTGTGGGTGGCTTTGCTGTCCCTTTCCACCAGGGCACCAGGGCAGGAATACAGAGAGAGAGTCTGCCCTCTTCTCCTTGACCTCACCTGAACACTCAGCCAGGCTCCTGACCTCTTGTATTTAGCTCCTGGGACTGTGAACTTTTTTTTTTTTTCATCCACAACGTCATCAGTTCAGTCTGGCCACTGTAGGGTCTGCCACAGACACACCCTCTTAACACTTCTGCCCCAGAGGGCTGTATACACAAATCTCAGCACTCTATTTCCGCCCCCTCCCCCACCCCAGGCTCCCTTAGGGGGCTCCCACCACTAAATCTCAAACCCTGGAGCAAATAGCCAGAGGTGCCTATTTAACATATCAAAGCAAAGCAGACCAGGCCACCAGGTTCTCCCAGCATCTCTCTGTCCCTATCTGTTACAGGGTAAGGCTGGTATACCCTGCCCCCACACTAAACTTCTCCAGCCCAGGGTCTGGGCTGCCCTTCCCCCAGCTACCCTTCCTTATATAATCCAGCTATTTAGCTAAGACTGACCCTCTTTTGGTCAGTCTCCAGGCCCAGGGTGTGGCTCTTGGTCAGTATCTCCTCTCTCCCTACCTCCTTGCCTTCTCTGCTCATAGCTCAGGGTCATGTTTACGCTGAAGTCTCCCAGACGTGTCTGCCTCTGCTTATGCTCTCCTTTTTATACTTCTCCGCCTTGCCATTCCTTTTTCTTTCTTTCTTTCATTTTTCGTTCACTTAATACTCTACATAAATATCTGGAGCAACTCATAAGCCCCTGCCTATCATCTATAAAGCCACTGGCCCTTTCTTTAATCTCTGAGTTTTCAGGGTGTTGCTCCTTTCACAGGTGATTGCCAGTGTTGTGAGTCACCTTGATTCCTTACTCCTTGGACTAAACACTGTGAGGCTGGAGGGATGGCTCAGCAGTTATTTTTGCCATTCTTACAGAAGACCAGGTTCAGTTCCCAGCACCACCCCAGTAGCTTACAGCCCACCTGTAAGGGGATCTGAGCCCCCTGTTCTGGCCTCTGAGGGCAAGAGGCATACATGCACACCTACATACATGCAGAAACTCACTTATTCACAAACAATAAAAATAAATCAGTCTTTTAAAAATTTAGGATAGTTATAACCCTAACCCAGCACAATGGTTTGAAAGTAGACAGCCATTATTTTTGTTGGCTGAATAAACAACATTAAGGCAGAAAGAGTGAGTCTGTCTGATGTCATGCCTGACTATAGTCAAGGTAGTCTTAGTTAGGGTCTCACTGCTGTGAAGAGACACCATGACCAAGGCAACTCTTATAAAGGGAAACATTTAACTGGGGCTGGCTTACAGGTTAAGAGGTTTAGTCCATTATCATCAATGTGGGAGTATGGTAGCATCTAAGCAGGTGTGGCTCAGGAGGAGTTGAGAGTTCGGTTTTCTTCTGAAAGCAGACAGAAGACTGGCTCCCATGTGGCTATGAGGAAGGCCTCCAAGCCCACCTCCAGAGTGACACACTTCCTCCAACAAGGCCACCCCCCCGCCCCCAAGAGTGCCACCCTAGGCCAAACATATTCAAACCACCAGGGTGGTCTTACATCCTAAGTTCTGTGCTGTAATGTATAGACAGAGGTATACTTCAGGAATATAGGGGGAGATTGTGGAGCCAGGAAGATGATAGACAGGCCATACTGTCAAGGACTCACCTTTCTTTAACCAGATTTTGTGTGTTCTCCAATCCTCTCCTAGAGTACATTGAAAACAATAGTGGCTGAGAACATCTTTCAAAATAAGAGTCCTACCCATTCTCCATAGACTCTTGTCAGCTCCTTGTAAAGTTTCCCTGGTTTCTCTCTCTTCCAGCTTTACCATTAGCACCCCTCATGCCTGCCAAACCATTGCCATTTTGATGTCTGCCCTTGACTTAGACCTGATTTATTTACTATCTCATTGTTGTCTCTGAGTTCACTAAGATATAATTTACAGAGTCTAGCCACAGCAGATGAGTTGGCCCATCTAATACTTCACCTGCTGCGGGACAGAGAGAAGGGAGCAGGTGGGCAAAGTGGCACAACCATTATGAGCCAAAAAATAGATTATGGCTGGAAACTCCCATCTTGATTTGGCCCAGGGGCCACGGGTATATTTGGCTGGCCCCTGACTGACATAATTATTATTGCCAGAAATTAATTTTAGCAAGAACTTGAAAGGAGGACATGGGTGATTAAAGTTCTAATAATAACATTTTTTAAAAAGTCTGGGTTAATGAATCTGTAACTCAGGCAAAAAAAATAAATAAATAAAATAAAAGAGGCTGTGAGTGTTCTGGGACCAGCACGTGGGACTGAGCTCTGAAAAATAAAAGGTATTTGGCTATGGAGTCAAGTAGGGCAAGGTTGGATCACATGGCCCCAAGAAAACTTAGGGAAAGGAGATAACACTTACTCTACAGTGGGACTGCTTCTGTAATTGAAAATGTGGATGAAGTAAAACTTTACAAAGCAGATATATGAGTGAGAGAGAGAGTGTGTGTGTGTGTGTGTGTGTGTGTGTGTGTGTGTGTAATCAGAAAACAAAAAACAAAACAAAGCCGGGCGTGGTGGCACACGCCTTTAATCCCAGCACTCTGGAGGCAGAGGCAGGCGGATTTCTGAGTTCGAGGCCAGCCTGGTCTACAGAGTGAGTTCCAGGACAGCCAGAGCTACACAGAGAAACCCCCTGTCTTGAAAAACCAAAAAACAAAAACAAAAACAAAAAAAAAACCAAAAAAACCCCCAAGTGTCAGTCTTTGGGGTCCACCTTAACACAGAGTCTCTTTGTTGTGTACCATTGATCAGCACATGCCAAGCTAATTTGCCAAGGAACTTCCAGAGGTTCTCCTGTCTCCATCTTCCACCTCTCTGTGGGAAAGTCTAGACTACAGATGCTTTGTCCAGCCTTAGACAGGTTCTTAGGTCCTCCCGTTTGTACTTTTCCCAGTGAGGCATCTCCCTGGTTCATCAAACAGTGTTTTAAATTCACTGTAGGTATCTGTGCGTGCGAGAGAAGGCCCACTGGTTCCTTTGGAAGAGGCCTGTGGGCATGAATAGTCTGCTGGGACCACTTTGGCTCTTCAGAGTGTTTACTTTGATTAGGCCAAGGTGCAGTCTGATTGGTGGATGTCTTGCTAGTTGTATAATATGGTATCATCCGAGGGTATAGAATTTCCTGCCTTTAGCTGGCTTAGGGTTTAGCAGATGAGAGACTCACAGATGACTCTGACTAAAGCCCTTTAGATCTTCACAACAATGCCTGGGTGTATTCTCCCAGCTGCATTCTGCAGATAAGAAAGCAGGAAGTTCAAGGGAAAAGGTGATCTTTCACATTCCACAGAACAAGAACCTCTCCTAGTTTGTCAACATCTGAGTTCAACCTCAGAGCTAGCCCTCATTATCCACGGCCTCCCTTTTGGAAATGGAGGGTTAACTGCAGCTGCCCACGCCTCAGTTTAGAAGTTTTTGATATTCTAAACTCAGGTTTTCAAATCTGATAGCTACATGAAGCTCACCCTTCCAGTCCTACCACTTCAATTTAAAAAAAAAAAAAAAAAAAACGAAACAAACTCCCCCAAAGCTTAGGTGATATAAGCCAAAGTCATAGAGTTGTCTTCAAGACTTTTATTAGGAATTGATGTGTAAGATTACACAGAGTAAAAAAAAAAAAAAAAAAAAAAAAAAAAAAAAAAGCATTACTGAACGAGAGAGCGGGTCACAGAGCAAAGAATATACAGGGGAGCGAGCATAGGGTCCCGTAGATCAGCATAAAAGGAACAGGAACGGGAAGAGGTATCCCGTCTGTTGACACTGGTGAAATACAGGTTAAAAACTGAAACGCTGATATTCACAGATGTAAACCTGAGGCTTCGGGAAAATCCCATTGTGAAGAGCACCATAATTTCCAGAGGCCGCGCGCGCGTGTGTGTGTGTGTGTGTGTGTGTGTGTGTGTGTGTATGTGTGGTTTCTCCTCATTCACAGCTTGTTGAGAGGCCACTAATGTCACTAGATCACGGCAACTGGACAAATGAGCTCTCCAGGAAATAAATGATGCCGGAGTCTGGACTCCCTGAGAGAGATGTGTAACTACAGGTTTTTCCTCCCGTGACCCAGTTCCCCAATAACTACTCGGAGGCTATATTGTTTATTAAATTCCTAGGCATAAGCTAGGCTGTCTCCCCAACTAGCTCCTAACTTCGACTAACCTGTTTGTACTATTCTTTGCCTGCCGCATGGCTAGCTACCTCTCCTGAGTTTCGTACATCCAACTTCCTCTGGGTGGGGAATCGCCTATGCTAGACTCTTTCCCACAGTTCTTTGCTCCTTGCTGGATGTCCTGCTTTCTAGTCTCCTCTCTCCTATAGGCCATAGGCATGTTATTGACAGGTTATACTTCCACACAGTATATAGAGATTATCCCTGCAGAGCCAAGAAGCCTGAATGATTTAACAGCTTTGTCCCTGCAACTGTCATGCACTTAACCCCCTTCCAATCTCTAACCCAACCTCTCCTAGTAGTTTCTCCCTGAGACCCAACAGAATGACTATGTCAAGAGAAAGAGAACTTGGAAATTGCCTACAGTGATGGCCTGCTCTTTTTCCAAGAAAGGCAAAGGAAACTTAAGGAAGTAAGATACCTTGCAAGGGCACGAGAAAGGCTATTTACACATTAATGCCAGAGATGCCAATTTCTGGCTTTTGTTTCTTGCTGTGTGATTTCTATTTGAAATAACCTCACTATCAAAATGCCTGTGGAAGTTGTCAGTCACAGAACGAGGCCAGTAGAACACCTTGCTCTCTACCAGACACTTGATTATTGAGGTCCCAAGCTGCATGCACTCAAGGATCCATGGTGTGTATTTTAAAGGACCCCAGAATGAATATCTCATACTGTGAGGCAAGGAGGCATATTCCAGTCGACCTCATGAGTAATTCTTAAGGGAACTCTGCCTGGGCTTACCCTCTGAGTGGCACCATCTGGCTTGTTTTTGCTTGCTCAGTGATTCACTTTGCACACCTTAAACTTCCACAAGGGCAAGGCTGTTTGTCTATTGTCTTCAACCCCAAAGGCCTGATACAACACTTACGGGAGAGTCTGGGACCAAAGGGGTGCACTATAAGTATCTGATGGCTATAAAACTGGATTTTTGCTAGGCATGATTGTCTACTGTTAACCCCAGCACTCAGGAGGAAGAGGCAGCAGCTCTCTATGAGTTTCAGGCCAGCCTGATCCACGTTGAAAGTTCTAAGCTTGCCAGGGCTTCATAGTGAGACCCATCTCAAAAACAAAACAAAACAAAACAAAACAAAACACAACAAAACAAAACAAAACAAAACAAAATCAAAACAAAACAAAGCAAAAGTTCTTAATTGTTATTTCAGGAAGGGAATTCCTGGCCGTGGCTCATCTTTGCCACACTTGGTGGCTACAGAGATGCTTCTCTTGCCTAAGAGAACACAGCTGCATAGCTGCAAACCACCTCTTCCTGATTTGACTGGCAAAGGCAGTCGGTCAAGGCAGCTGGGGTTTGCCCACCTCCTTCTGATGAACTCCAAACACTCAGCCCACAATGAGAAAGTTCCTTCCTCCCATGGCTGTTTGTCTTTTACACACCATGCAAGATTACTTGGTAGCAGTAAGATGCTGGTCCCGATGACTTTTTTTTTCTTTTTTTAAGATTTATTTATTTATTATCTGTAAGTACACTGTAGCTGTCTTCAGACAGCTCCAGAAGAGGGCATCAGATCTTGTTACAGATGGTTGTGAGCCACCATGTGGTTGTTGAGATTTGAACTCAGGACCTACTGAAGAGCAGTCAGTGCTCTTAACTGCTGAGCCATCTCACCAGCTCCCATGGTCCCAATGATTTACATTAGATATTTTTCTCATGTCTATGACAAGACACCTGCCAAAAGGCAACTCCATGAAAGAAGGGATTATCTTGTTTTATGATTTGGGGGTCCAGTCCATCATGGTGGGGAAGTCAGAGCAGCAGCATGAGGCAGCTGCTCATGCTACATTCTCAGTCAAGAAGCAACGAGATGAACGCTGGTGTGCCACTCACCTTCTCCAGGACCTCAGCCACGGACGTGATGCTGCCCACAGTTAAGGTTGGTCAAAACAGTCTAGAAACTTCCTCACAGACGTGCCCAGACGTCTGTCTCCTAGGTGACCTTAAATCCTGTCAAATTGATATTGTTAGCAATCATGAGGTTACATCACCAGATAGCCTAAGTAAATTAGCATAGGTCCATGCCCCCCCCCCCCCATGCTTCTGTGCCATTCACAGAGTAGAGCTGGTTCTCACTCTCCACTCTTCTGTCCTCTGCTTGCTTGCCCTTTCCCAGCAGCTCTGGCCCCTTACCTCTTAGCACATAATTAGGTAACAAAGACTAGCAACAGTAGCAAGAGCTCAGGGTTTCCTGTCATCCTCAGTGGTCAGCCATGTTGTTAAACACTTCATTTCCATGACCTCATTCAGTCTTCATTGTAAGCCTGAGAAGTATAGAATCGCTGGTTGCCAGGCCAGACCTAGTGACGCACTCTTGTAACTCAGAACATCGAAGGCTGAGGCAGGATCGTGACCTCACAATCAAGCTGATTTACACAGTGAAACCCTGCCTCAAATAATACAGGGCAAACAATAAAACAAACAAAATATTTTATATAAATTAAAACCAGGGCAGAGGAATCAGGGGTAAGAGTAGGGCGAGGCTATAAGAGATCAAATCATTTACCCAAGGCCACGGAGCCCAGGTGTGGGGCTTCTTGCTTCCTTCCTTTCTTTCTTTCTTTCTGATACAAGTTTTACACAATGTTTTAAAAAAGTAATTCGTTGCCCCCTTGCTATAGAATCATGACTGCCATCTCTCTGCCTTTGATTACAGATCTGTCTGTCCTGGGAGATCCCAAAGGGTCAGCTTCCTGGCCTCTAGCTCAGTCTCCTGTCTCCTTTCTGCTTCACTCACTAAGTTTCAAGCTGCCGCTTTCTGGAGGAGACCAGCCTCCTCCTGGTGCCATCTCATTTGAGCTGCCTTGGGTCCTCTGAGAACAAGGGCTGTTTTCTAGCTCATTGCCCAGCCAGCTCCTTTCTTCCTGCAACTGTGAGCATTAGTGTTACCTTCTTAAGGGCCTTTTAAAAACAGGAGTGTTCTCTTATCTTATGTATTTCATGTTTATTGTAACAAATAGCATTCTGAAATAACTTGTTTGTAGAAACTCTGCGTTTTCCTTTTTTCTTTTCTTTTCTTTTCTTTTTTTTTTTTATTTTTGGTTTTTTGAGACAGGGTTTCTCTGTGCAGCCCTGGCTGTCCTGGAACTCACTCTGTAGACCAGGCTTGCCTCGAACTCAGAAATCCACCTGCCTCTGCCTCCCGAGTGCTGGGATTAAAGGCATGTGCCGCCACGCCCGGCTTCCTTCCTTCCTTCCTTCCTTCCTTCCTTCCTTCCTTCCTTCCTTCCTTCTTTCTTTCTTTCTTTCTTTTTTTCCTCTTTTTTTTTTTTTTTGGAATGGGTGGTTCATTTTTCACTGAGCACCTGTTTTCGCATTATTTAGAGTTCAGTGAGTAGTTACTGAAAATGCAAAGGTAGAATCTGATTGAGGAACCCAGTCAGAACCCACAATGTCAATAAGTTAAATTTTGTAACCAGTCCTTGCGAAGAATCCTAGCAATGTGTCTACGTTTCTACGTTGTCACAGAGTTTCAAGAAAGTGTAAATATTTTAAGACATTTAAACTATGACTGGTCAGAACTAGTGAGATCTTTGACATGGCTCTTATAGATAGGTTGAAAGCCAGACAGGTTTCTAGGAATACTGCCTGTCTCTGTGGACCTCACAACTCATTTGCTGTTGTGACACAAAGGAGTAAGGCTACAGTGTCAGAAATGAATGGATTCTGGAGAAGGGACAAGGTTTGAGATGTATGGTACCAGATAGTACTGTTTCAAGTTCTTCCGATCCTACAGGGCTTTACAAAACCTCAGGAGAATTTACCCAACTTAGATAATAGTCTTTAATATGTATCAGGCATTGTTAAATGAGGGGAAATCTGAAACTTCCTTCAATCGCTATTTATTTAAAAATTTGTAATTGTGGATCCATCGTCTTACGTATTGCATAACACAGAATAAGGCTTAATATGTGCATATTTAAAACCAGAGTATTTAGAAAGAACTGTGGCATGTGACAGAACCATCTGACTGTATTAGCAACGCGTGGCATGGGCATGGGGCTGGAGAGAGAGCTCAGCAGTTAAGGGTACTTGTTGCTTTTGCAGAGGACCGGCTTCGGGTCCCAGCACCCACATGATGGCTCACAACTGGCTGTAAGTGTTCCAGTAGATCCAATAGCCTCCAAGGGTGACAAGTATGAGGATGGTGCAAACATTCATGCCTGCAACACACACACACATATAATACTAAAATAAAATAAAACAACAATAACAGAGAAGAGATGCATGGAAGGATCTCATTGAGAAGAATACTAGAATATGGTGTTGCATGATAAACCCAGCAAGTGGGTCTCTGCGGGTTTGAGAACAGCCTGATCATAGAGAGTTCCAGGTCAGCCAGGGCTACAGAGTGAGTGAGACTTTGTCTCAGATAGAAAGGAAGAAAAGCTCGGGGCTGAGAGGAGCTGGCTTGCACAACTATGGGGATGAGAGGAGATGGAATCGCTAAGACTCAGGTAAAGGCAGCCTCAAGCCACCTGGGCTGCCTCTAAGCACCTTCCTCCTGCAGGCCTGTTAGATGCCAAAGGCTGCCACTGTAGAGGGGCTGTGGCCACGCCCTACATTCTATCTATAGCTTCTCCAAGCTGCTGAACTCCCAGCAGGTACTGGCCGAGGTAAGGTGGATGGAACTATAGGATTAGTGTCCTAAAGCATTGCCTTAGATCCACTCCTCTAAACTCAGAGACCTGCCTGCCCTGTAAGTCTTCAGATGTACCGATTTCCTCTTGTTTAGGGGCTTGCTGGTGGATCTTCTATCCCAGCTTCCTCTATTGCAAGAGCCCAAAGTCATTAAAGGATCTAATGCCCTGAAATTCAAATTCCTATGGGCATGCTCTAGCAATTACTGAGAGAGATTATCAGCGTGGCTGAAGAAGCCAGCACCTTAAATAAATACTAACCTAGGTGCAGCTGGGAAGGAGTGTTTCGGAAATGGTTAAACAACTGGTAGATTATAAATAAAAAAGATTCACCCTCTAGTGTGAGTGGGCTTTTTCCAGTCGGTTGGAAGTTCTCAAGAGCAAAACTTTACCCCATGGGCTTGCTCTATGCATTTCAGACTTGCCAGTCCCCATAGTTATATGAGCCAGAGTCCTTAAAATCACGAATCATCTATCTATCTATCTATCTATCTATCTATCTATCTATCTATCTATCTATCCATCCATCCATCCATCCATCCATCCATCTATCTATCTATCTATCTATCTATCTATCTATCTATCTATCTATCATCTATCTATAATTATAAAACATATGTATGTGTGTGTAAGTATACATATAGACAATCTTATAGTATAGTTATAGATAATATATGGATCATATACTATATGCAACAAATAAATACACCATGCATAATATATTTTCTGTTTCATGTTTTTCTGCCTGATGTAGGTATTAAAATCCTCATTGTTATATATTTGCCTATGTCTTCTCTTTACATCTTTTGAAAATATTATGCTTATGGGTGTTTTCTCTGTGTATATGTCTGTGCACCCTATGCATGCACGAGACCAGAAGAGGAAAATGGCCCCTTGGGACTGGAGTTGCAGACAGTCTTGTGCCATGTTGGTGCTAGGAATCAAACCCAGGTCCTCTACAAGAGCAGCCAGTGGTCATTGCCCCAGTCCTATCTATATTTCTTCTCTTAGTTTTCACGTAACATTTATTATTTGTGGCACTCATATTTAGACCTTTACATCTTAATTGTTTTCTCTTATTATTAGTAGTATCTCCCTTTGTTGCTAATAATCATTGCTTCCTTTGTTTAAATATCAATATAAACACACAACTAGAGTACTGTTTATATTGTATACTTCTTTTCATCTTTTACTTTCTACTTATTTGTTCCCTATTTAAGTAGCATATAATTATGTGTTACATTTTTTATTCAGTCTGATAACTTTTTAATTGTACTGTTAAATCCATTTATTGTTAAAAATTATTTATAGCGTTGGGTTTTATCTGCAATCTTACTATTTATTTTCATATTTATTTCTATGATTTCTGTCCCTGTTACTTTATAATTATAAAATTTGATTTGGGATTAGTTGAAGAATTTAAGTATTGTTTATGATTTCCTATGGTGTGTTAAATATAGTTCTCAGCTTTGTTTAAGAAGCAAGATATTTTACATTCACTGTGGAAAGATGTTTGTCCCCATACTATTAGAAGGTGGCTAGCTGACTCTCTCCTTTCATAACTTCAAAAGCATTGTTCTAGTCTTCTAAAAATAAGTCACCAGAATTTCTTAACTATTTCCCTAGTATGTAATATTCTTTTAACTGATACATTTATTTTAGAATACTTTTAGAGTGATAGAAAATACACGAGAAAGAAAGGACTTGAGGAATGGTCACAGCCTATGGCAAAAAAAAAAAAAAAAAAAAAGACAGCCATTACAACCATACAATGGGAACATTTCTATAGCTGACCTCCCCAAGGACACGTGGCCCTGTCTGTTCTCTCTCACAGGTATGTTATCATATACAGTCTTATTCGTCCTCTCTCACAGATATATGTGCCTCTGCCCTTTTCTCATGAGTGTTTGGCCCAAGATGTCAATGGCATGAATGGCTTGACACAGTGATGTGTTTCAGAAAAGAGAAGAGTAGGCTTCTCTGAGAGTAGACACCAAAAGATGGCTGTCTGAGATTCCTTTCTATTACTGGGACAAGTACCATAATCTAAAGCAGCATTGTGGAGGAAGGGTTCATTATATCCTCCAGGTAATGAGGGAAGTCAGGACAGGAGCTCAAGCATAAACTTGAAGCCATATCTGTTTGCTATTCTATACAGTATTACTTCTGACCAAAGGACTTAAAGGCAAGGAAGAAAGCAGAAATCACAGAGGAACACTACTTGCTGGATCAGCTAGTTTCTTTATACGTCCCAAGACTACCAGCCCAGGGAATGGTGCTGCCCACAGTGGGTTGGACCTCCTATACCAATTAACAATCAAAATAATAACGCCAGTCTGATCTAGACGGTTCCTCAGTTGAGGCTCTCCTCTCAGGTGACTCTCGGCCATGTCAAGTTAACAGTTAAAGCTAACCAGGACAATGACAAAGACTTTCCAGAGCTTTTCCATAGCCCATTCTTCCTTGCTTGCTCTCCTTTATTGCAGGAAAGGTCTGTTCAGTGTAGAATCATGACCTAATACATAACTGCAAGTCATTTTGCAACTATCAAATACCACAGAAGTAATTTTAAATATCACATCACCCCAATGGTGGACTTATACCCTATATCCACCAAATGAGCCTTGGAAATAAGTTCCCTAGCACCTATGTATCCATGCATATTGTATAAGGCCATACTTGTCTCACCTCCTGGGGAAAAAAATATATATATATATGCTTTGGATAGGATTATTTATGTTCTTTTAAAGCCCGTTCATGATCACTATCCTTTATCAGTGAAGATTCTGCTGGCTCAGAGGTTATCAGTGATGTTTAAAATCACATTTTAAATATCTTTTTTTCTTTTTTTGAGTTTTTTGAGACAGGGTTTCTCTGTGTAGCCCTGGCTGTCCTGGAACTCACTTTGTAGACCAGGCTGGCCTCGAACTCAGAAATCCGCCTGCCTCTGCCTCCCGAGTGCTGGGATTAAAGGCGTGTGCCATCACGCCCGGCTTAAATATTTAAAATATATATTTTTCCTACCAAGATTGTGGCTCTGTGTGTTTTATTGTTTGGATGGGAATCAGAGGGATCAGGAAATAGGCAGCTGATTTATTTGGGACGCCCCTAAGTTGGAGTTAAGTTGTTGCTGTCCTCTGGGAAGGGGGGGAAGTCTAGCCCCAGGTTCAGATTTCTCTGTTGAGAAGCGATTAGGCCAAGAGGAGGTTGGCTAATTCAATTTTTTTAGCCTCCTGTTTCAGTTCATTGAGTTTGCCAGCAAGAAACAGGACTGCGATTTAAATACTCAGGGAAGAACCCTAGGCAAACTTTAGGCATTGAATCTACAGAGCACAGATAGGATACTCTGCTAAGGTTTGAATGTGAAATGCTTCCCTGCCCCCGAACAGGCTCTTGTGTTTGAACCCTTGGTTCTCCACTGGCAGTGCTCTTTGGAAAGACTGGGGAACACTTAGGGGGAGAAGCCTCACGGGAGGCAGTAGGTAACTAGGGGCTAGGGCCTTGCAGCTTCATGGTTTGGCATCATTTCCTATCTGCTCTCTGCTTTCTTACCGCTGATACACTGTGACAAGCTGGCCTCCAGGTTCCTGGCCAGGATGGGCTGTATCTCCCTGCAGTGGTAAGGAGGCATGCTCAGCAGCTCATGGAGCCCTTCTCAAGAGCTGAGTATATTCCTGACTGTTTCATCCCTTTGATGAAGAAGCTGTAATTATTTGTATTATGGGTAAAGAAAACAAAACACTCAGAAGGTTTAGAAAGCAGTAAGTCCCAACCATCCAGATCCAGGGAAGAACAGGAATTTGTATCCCTTTTTTTTTTTTTTTTTGTACAACATTCAGTGTGTTCCTGGGGTTCAGAGCTCAGTCGCCTTCTCATCAAAATCTTGTCACTCATTGTTAGCACAAACTGAAGACCGGTGAGAGGCTCCTTGCTGCGTGGGCTCACTGCTATCTCTGCTGCCTCCCTCGCATGTCCTCAACAAGTCTGTACAGGTAGGCTTCGTTTCTGTTAAGGACTGTGCGCAGGAGTTTTGCTGTTCATTGGCAAAATCTATAGACAGGGGTCTGGGGAGGAGTCTCAGCGGAATGATGCCTGCAGCAGTCTAAGCACTTTACCCATACCGTGTGCACATGCTGGCGGACCACTGAGCATCACACAGCCACCCCTGCAAAATGTCCACGAATTTTTACCATAGGGACTTCGCAGCATTGAATGAGGCGTTCAGAGATCATTCCTGCTTCAAAATTCTGCACAAAATCTCAGCAGGATGATGGCCAAGAGCACGTGTCGAGAACATATCACTATGGTTTGGTTGGCCTTGAAATTATCAGTGTCTTCTGAGCTTATGAGCAGTAAGCTTTGGGAAGGAGAGCCACATGGAGGGCCTCACTCCAGAGCCTCCCAAGACATCCCCTGGGACCCTCTGAAGCAATGCTTTTTTAAAACAACAGATACAATTGGAGGGTAAGTTGGCATGCTCATTGCAATTTGCCATAGTGGGGGACAAAGAAATGGAGGAGGAATATAAAGATCCCTTTAATAGAGGGAACACTGCTACCTTCCCTCCCCCACCCCTGCCAGTTTTGATGTGCTCAGCAGGAGCTGTGCAGTTGCAGGCTGTGGTGGAGTGTACACTGGAGTGTGAACAGGGCCACAAGGCACTTGACATTTGATTCTGAGTTCAGTGGAAACCAATGTGGTCACCTTGGGTTTCTTCCTAACTCCTTTAAAACTAGAACCTGATATGTTCTCTTAAGCATGGACCTTGGAATAGGCTGGCATAAATAAGCCCAGAAAGAGAGACCTGGGGGAAGACTAAATCTTGGAAGTGAGGGAGAACAAGGTAGAAAGAAAGACTGAGAAGAGAGGAAGAGAAATCATGATTCCTCCTACATTGGAGGAGGAGGAAGCAGAAGTGCTGTGGGACTGAATATGTGGCCTGTGTGTTCCCTGAGGTGCCTCAATTTGGCTTCCAGGGGACAGAAAGGAGCACTATCACCACAAAGCCCAGGAAGGGAGGTGAGACCAGACTCGTGGGAGGAGGGGATCTACCTGCTTCCTGTCCCAGGCTCTTCTGGTAACGTGAGCGAGTGTTGTGGTTTGCTAGCTGTTCTTGCTAACACCATGCCCTGCCTTGCAGGATGTGTGTGTGGTAAACATACCATCTGGATTAGAGAAATAGTTAGTCCCGGGGAGAGACTAAACATAGCAGGACGTCCATAAAGCTCTTAAATCTGACCACTTTGGGCCACCAAGAGGAGACCCAGAGGTTATACAAGCGAATTATTAAGTCTGGCTGAGAGGCCAGACACAGAGATGTTTCCATTTAGCCTTCTGAACATGCCCACAGCACAGGAAACTGATTCTCAGGTCACCCCAAGGTGCTGCTACCCTAAGTAACCATTGGGCCTTTGTGTTATATGGCTGACACCACTGGGGCATACACCTGTCTCCTGCCCTGAGCATTGGCAGAAACCTGGCTAGACAGTGTTTTCTTTCTATAACTTCATGTCTACCAAGAGAAGCTCATCTGAAGACTAGAAACCTTCTGCACAGTAACACTGTGGTGAGGAAAAAGTGTACTTCAGAGTTTGGGTTCAAATCTCAGTTCCAGTAGGAAGGACTTGGGTGGGTGACTGGCTCCTGGAGGGCTTGCTTTTTCCATTGTATCTCCATGATGAGTGGCTGAGTACTTCTAAAAGGCAATACATTTGTCCTAGTAGGCTTCTTGAGGAGCTAAATCTTCCTACATTCCCTTTATGAAATGATTTTCACAGGCAACTGAACCAGAAGGAGGCCACAATGCCCAATATCTATGAGTAGAAAAGGTGATCTGGGAGGGTTCTCCCTTTTCACCCCTTCCTGAATGGTGGGCAAGACATCTTAGTAAACAACACTGGACCCCCATTTTCTCCCAAATCATGTGACTTGAAAATACTCTGCAGGGGCTGTAGTGGTACATATATTCCTGGTGACCTGCCAGCCTCTTCAGAGCTCTAACTGAGGAACCCGACTGTGGTCGTGAACTCTCTCACTCAGGAACTTGGACTGGAAAGGATTTTGGATAAGAGATCCCGAGGGTCTCATTGATCCCTCATTGTGCATGTAACGGTAAGTGAGGTACGAATGACAGGCAAATTGAGGGTGTGGTTGAGTGAAGCCAAATTGTGTCTCAGTCTTGTCTATGACTGACTTCAACAGCACAGCCTAGCATTGAGCCATCCATGGCCTTTTTGCCTCAATGCATTTGCCCCAGTTTTCTGTGGAGAAACACTGAAATGGAGCTGCATGGTGTCACCTGGCCACTGCCCAGTTGCACACTGCCCTGCCTATCACACTTGCACAGTTTCAGAGCTCAGCCCCTAGGGATAGGAGGAGGAGGGGTGGGAGGGGCAAAGTGATCAAGAAAGGCCTCCAGACCAGTGCCACATTGAGCAGTGTTAACACAAGCTCCACCATCAGCTGCCAAGACGGAGGCAATCAACATGATTAATCACCCTCATAGCCATCTGGTGAAAGGATTTGAGAAATGCCACGTCATCATTAGCTCTCTGACTGGCCATCACAGATTCACTGGAAAATGTCAACCTGAAAGGCAAGCTTCATCCAAAGCCAACATATTGCTGAAAAAAATAATGGATTTCATACTGATATCCTCTCTTCTAGGCTCTTTCTCTCCCCATTGACAAAATGTTTTCTTGAGCTGGCTTGAATCTATAGCTAAATAAGAGCCAAGCAAGAGCAATTGGTTGCAGTGAATGTCCCTGGGGAAGAGGCAGAGATGGCAGAGACTGTGGCGAGTGCTCACATGTCTCTCTCATTTCTAGCAGTTACCCTTTTGTGTCTGCTGTGAGTTTAAGTATGTGTGTGTCAAGTATGCCCAGGGAACCTCAAGGACTGCCTAAGAAACCCAGTCCCTGCAAGCTTCACATCTCATTATGCAGATAGGAAAGGACATGTTGAGAGTAGACACCAAAGAGGCTTCCATGCTTTGTCATGGACCATATCCTGCGTCTCTATGTTTTCTGCATAGATGGACAGTCTCTATAATGTTTTGAATTAAGAAGTGATGAATCCATGAATGAATGACCCAATCTGGGATGAAAAATAGACTCATGATAGATAATTCCTAGGCCTTCCTAAATTCTACCTGGCTTCGCTGGTGGCATGGCTTCTGGGATGGATCAGAGTCACCATCTGAGTCTACCAAGCATTTTCTGCATTGAGTTATTCTAAAGGGAGAGAGTTAAGCAGCAGTCCACAGGCTGTCTAGAGACCTTTCCAGGATATCTGGAGGAGCTGGGATCAACCAAGAAAAAGGAAACCACACTAAATACCTTAAACAGAGTCAATGTAATAAAAAAAAATAATTGGCCACACAGGTTTTGAAAAAGAAAAGTGATTTAGGAATATTCTAAAAGGAAAATGGTTTTGTTTTAATCAACAGTGAAAACTCAGAGCTCCCTGGGGATTCTTAGCCAGGAGTTCAAGTACTTGTCTTTCCTTTGGCTGTGAGGTGACATAAACCAAACAAAACCTCCCTGTAGGTGAGACAGGATTATACTGATCACCAACATAACAGCTGGATTTTTACATGAGACAGGATCCCGAATCAAACTTAGTCCTAAGAAGTCCCCATGTCCACTGTAGTACAACCAATTCAAGCTCATTTCCAACTAACTCACCAACAAGTGAGACTCAGACTCTGGTTATTTTATTTGGCTTTGACAATTACTGGGGGGTAACAGCTAATCTCCTCTTCTAACTGCAGGCCCTGGCTACCTCCCTCCAAGGTGAACCCCAGACACTTGCTCTTTCTCCTGACCATGTGCTCATGGTCCACTCCCCGACATGGCAGCTTCCTCCTTTCCCTCTCCCTCATCTCATCTCTCTCCCCCAACCAGTTCACTCCAAACCCACCTACTTCTAATCCCTCCAGTCATTAGCCATAGCCAATTTTATTTAACCAATTGTTTTAAATCAAGGAATAAGGTTTGCACAGCAAAAGCTTGTAAACACGATAAAGCACTTGTAAGCCTAGACCTTCAGGTGTAGAATTTAGCATTACAGTGCATAGCAACACACAAACCTCAACGGTCTACTAGCAGGTAGGTAGTAATGGATACTCAGCCCAGAGACAAAGGCTGTTCAAATCAACCCTCCTTGTAGGCTCTGCCAACACTTGATCATGGCAAAAGGGCTTAGCTTGAAAGCTGCATTCAAACCCTACAGTTGGCAACCTGCAAGCCAAGTCATTAAGCAGAAATGAGTGGAGCTGTTTGGATTAAATTGGCCAGAAAAAGTGGAAGCCAAACTCTGATTTGCGAGGGAGCTTTGGCAATCCATGAGCTTAGCATTCAGAAGTTCAGAATGCCTCTATTCCTGTCCACAATGTTAGCTTAAAATTCACCAGCTCAGCTAGGTTGGCTGGCCACCCACAGAGCTGCTTGTGTATTCTTCCTGTCTTTACCCCCCGGAAACTGGGAATCTAAGGATATGCCACTATACTCAACATGTCTTTACATGTGTCCTGGGGACCAAAGTCAAGTTCTCACAGTTACAATGTAAGTCACTCTAAGGACAGAGCCATCTCTAGCCTTCGTCACCCCTTTCATGTCTCTCTCTCTTTTCTAAATAATAATTCTCATTCACCTTTCGTGCTCTTGCCCAGGTACAAGCTTGCCTCAGTGAAAACACTTGGGAAGATGAACACCTGGACAGAGTGACCTGTCTCTCCTCCCAACTTCACCTCCACTTGGCAACTTCTCTTGAGCTCACTCATATCTAAACTCAAAGAGAAAGACATTTAAACACAGATATCTTTGTAAGTCTCAGAGTAGTGAATATGAATACAATGGGAAGGAAACAAATTACCATCATGAACAGGCACAATTCCAGAGTTTAAACTGTGATTTTAAAAAGTCACAGCTGGGCGTGGTGGCGCACGCCTTTAATCCCAGCACTTGGGAGACAGAGGCAGGCGAATTTCTGAGTTCGAGGCCAGCCTGGTCTACAAAGTGAGTTCCAGGACAGCCAGAGCTATATAGAGAAACCCTGTCTCGAAAAAACCAAAAAAAAAAAAAAAAAAAAAAAAAAAATGTCACTAACTACTGTCCCCTTCCTCATGAACTTCTTCTGGGCCATCAACCAATAGTTTAGCAGCTGTCACCTAATTTATCCTAAAAGCTTTAGGAAATAGGCCAACTAGTGCTTGAACCTCTAGCCCAAGGTTTTGTTTTCAAATTAAAAATATATTTATTTTTATGTCTATGCATTTTTTCCCTGAATGTATGCCTGCCTGAGTACCATATGCAAACCTGGTGTCTGAGAAGACCGGAAGAGGGAATCGGATAGATGCCCCCAGTACTGGAGTTGAAGATGGTTGTGAGCCACCACACAGGTGCAGGAATCAAACCTAGGTCCTCTGCAAGAGCACTGAGTCATCTCTCCAGCCCAAGCTGGCCCAAGTTAAGAGCTGTGGCTTTCTTCCCAGTGTCGTCTCAGAATGTCCTTTTCAATAACCAGGGTGACTTTTCTTGGTACACAGTACAAAGGAGAACAGAATGGAGTCCTTTCTGAATTCTGATTTGATTTCTGAATGCTTAGATACACCTCTGACTTTCTGCGTTGGTTGACTGTGAGCAATTTGATTTACTGAAGGAATGGGGGCTGTGCTGACATTAGAAAATATACTTTTACTCAGATTGTCACTTTCCAGTTTTCAGTGCTCTAGGAACAGAATCTGAGCTAGTGAGGGGACAACATGTACAGTGGTTTGAAGGATAATGGCTCCTAAAGCTTATGATAGACTGCTTGGTACCCAGCTGGTAGAATTGTTTAAGAAGGATTAGGAGGTGTGGCCTTGATGGAGGAGGTGTGTCACTGGGTGGAGGGGTGGGTCATGGAGGTTTCAAAGGTTCCTGGTTTTCTCTCTACCTCCCGGTGGTAAATTAAGATGTGAGCTTTCAGCTGTTCCTGCTGCCTTGCCTTTGCTCTGCCATCACCGGGTCTAGCCCTTGGAACTATAAGCCCAAACAACTGCTTTCTAAGTTCTTCGCTCCTGTTGTTTTATCACAGCAAAAGAAAAGTAACTAAAGCAGCAGGTTTAAAAACTCTTAGCTTTTTAATATCATTCATTTTAAATGTTGAAATCATAATATAATTATGTCATCTTTCCCTTCTCTTTCCTCCTGCAATCCCTTCCAAACACCTCACTTTTCTCTCCTTCAATGGCCTCTTTTTTCAATAATTATTTTACACACACACACACACACACACACACACACACACACACACACACACGTATTCCTAAATACATAAATACAATCTGCTCAGACAATATAATGTTGCTTATATATCTGTTTGTTTTCAAGGTGGCCACTCAGTTTGGATAACCAATTAGTGTGCCCTTCCCTAAGGAAGACTCTTTCCCCACTTCTCACCATTTCTTAGTTGTTTGTAGTTCTTTATGTAGGATTGAGGCCTCTTGGGCTTTCCTATGCCTACTTTAGCATGTCTCATACTTAAGCAGTCATGTTGATAAGACTTTATGGGTGTAGCTTCTAACACTAATAGGAGACACAATATCATCACACTCTCCTTGGTCATCTGGCTCTTTCAGTCTTTCTGAGCCCTCTTCTGCAATAATCACTGAGCCTTAAGTGTAGAAATCATTTTATAGATATACCTGTTGGGAGTGGGTTCCACAACCCTACATTTTGGTTGTTGTTTTCTGTAATGTTTCTCCACACCTCAGTCAGATATGGAAGGTAAGTCCGCATTGTAGAAGACAACATGCACTTCAGATGTAAGGACTAGTGGCTGACTTGAAAGCCCCATCCCTGTGGACTGGCTTTCATAGTACTAGATGGTGCCATGGATGCTTCCAAAGGAGGAAAGCAACCAAAGTCCTACAGAACTATGATGACTATGAACCACAACAATGGCCAGCATTTCATGATAACCCTGAGGATACAGTAGTGGCACACATACCCTGGAAGTAACCAACAGCTCTCTAACTAATATGCATAACAAATAGGAGAATACCATGTCTGGTACTAGAAACCTAGACAACTACTTAGAACTGGTGAAGTCATGAATATTAGCAGAGAACTCTCAACCACAAACTTCACTAGACCTGCATAATTCCCAACTACTTTCTAAATATTTGTCCCCAGACCCACAAATAAGGATAGTCCTCAGCCCTTACAAAATAAACTTCTCTTTGTAATATTAGTAATATTTATTCTCCTCAGAATCCAGGACATATTTAAGAGCACCCCTAGTCTTCTCACAAGAGCCAACCTGAGCTGGGGGTAGTACCACTCCAAACATCTGTGGAGTATTTGGGTAATTCTGTCAAATAGCAATATGATATTGAGCACCACTCTTGATGCTGTTTTCTCTGTTGGCAAAACAAAGCTTTGGGATATGATACTATGGAATTATCCTAAATAACAGGGAGCTGAGTTTTCATTCTGTAAGACAAGGGAAATAAGGCACTGTGATGACTCAGTGGTAAACTTGGTGGCTAAGCCTGATAGATGGCCTGAGTCCAACTTATGGAACCTACAATGGAAGGAGAGGAATGACTGTGCACACGTACATACACACACACACACACACACACACACACACATGCACACATATACACACAAACACATTTTTCATTTGGAGATACTCCAAGGCCAGGACACATTATGTGTCTAACCTCTGAAGTATTTATTTATTTATTTATTTATTTATTTATTTATTTATTGTAGCTTTTGCAAACTTGGAGATGTAGGTAAATGTGAATTAGCTGTGCTAGTCTCTGGCTTATTCGAGACTCTAAATATGTGCATCACATCTCATCTTTGACCATATTGTCCTCTCTACTTCTGCTCCCTTGGAATCAGGGTTGACCTTTAACTTGATTGACAAATAAAATGTGACAGAAAGAGTTCAAATCTGACTGTTTTTTGAATTGGTCCTTCCTGCTTTGAGATACTTTTTCTAGCTGGGTGTGGTGGAGCACTCCTTCAACTTCAGTACTCAGGCAGCAGAGGCAGGGATCTCTGGGAATTCAAGGCCAGCCTGATATACCAAGTAAGTTTCAGGACAGTCAGGATATAAAGACAGACCGCCCATCCACTAAATAAAAAGAAAAGAAACTTAGTCTAGACAACTGGAAGAAGAGAGGCCAACTGAGAAGGACTTGAAGTTATCTCAGCTAATAGCTAGTGTCATTTCCCCCTGCATCCCCTGGGCGTAACTCTGTAACATTAAAAACAACATACCCTGAATATATCAAGATACTCCAGGTCCATTTCGTATTCTCTAGCCTTTACATCGATCGTTTATCCTCGAAGTTTTGGTTCTGTTTACTAGAAGTGGCTTTTTAAAGGCAGGGCCTCACATTTTCAAGGCAAGCATTCTATCACTGAACTATAGCCCAAGGTACCCCACTCCTTTTTTTTTTATATATATTTTATTTTGAGACATGATAATGCTGTGTTACTACGACTGACTTTAAATTCACTCTGTAGTCCAGGCCAGCCTTGAATTTGCTATCATCTATCTCTGCCTCTGGAGAAACTGAAATTACAGCCCTGAACCAGGAGGCCTGATGGAGAGTGGATTTAGAAACCCATATCTGAATACTTGGCATGGTCATTGCTATTATGGTGTTATTGTTTCTAGGTGATCTCAGATGAAAAAAGGCAAGGATTATCAGTATTTATACCAACTTCTGTGTACATGCGTGCAGATTCATAGATAACAAACAAAATTATACGTGTGTGTATTAACCTATGTGTGTGGATATACATGTGTGTGATTGCATGTATATAATCTTAGCTGGCAACCAAAAGCTAGACATATATTAATTTCTATTACACACATATAAGCTCATTTTGAAAAACCAAACAATCCCCCCACCCTCTGTGTGTGTGTGTGTGTCTGAGTGTCTATGTGTGTGTTTGCATGTGTGTCTGTTTAATCTTAGCTGGTAACAAAACTAGGCATGTATTAATTCTGTATACATAGACATATACATATAATACATACACATATGTATGTATAAGGTCTTAGCTGAATAAAAAAAGAATTATGGGTGTGTATACTAACCTGTGTGTGTACATAATTTATTTAACATAGAAATATAAGTATATATGTCTAATATAAACATACATATTTGTATTTTATTCTGGCCATCTATTTCCATTTTAAGCTAAATATAATCCATACCAATGTCTCCAAGTGTAACTCATTACCTCATGGGACACCCTCTCCTTTCCCCTTGCGTATCTATAACCTTGTCTAACAGTGCAGAGCCTGGCTTCCTCCATTCACCTTCTCTTTAGTTGAATGTGATGCTCCACTATATATAGGTAACTGTTTCAGAACTGTTAACCCCTACCCTTCTGGAATAGAACAGAACTTGGCCAGACGGGGTGCATTGCTTTCAGGCAAGCTAGGGTGCAGTGGTTACAGACCAGCTGGGGTGCTTTCTGCACGCCAGGCAAATGCTCTGTCACTGAGCTAATAGACCTTTGGCCTGTGGTTCTCATCTCACTATGTGAAGTCTTGTCAGCAAGCACCTTTATCTGCTGAGCCATCTTTCTGGCTCACTGCTAGGCCAGGTGTGTGTGTGTGTGTGTGTGTGTGTGTGTGTGTGTGTGTGTGTAAAATAAATTTCTTTAGGAACATCATTTATTGTAATGTATTCCTTAGAACATTAATTCTTCAGGCAGTTCCCTCTTACAACAGACCTGTAGTCAGGCAAGTGTGATGGTCACGTCTCAGCAGATTGTGGAGCTATGGCGTATTCTAGCATAGCAGAGCCTCTGAGCTGGTGTGGAACAAGCACCCCCTTTTTAGCCTTCCCCCACTCAGACTTCCCCAGACTTGTTTATCGTGAGGATTCCTCTTCCATTACCTACCATTTCTTCTCAAACCCAAATCAAACATGTTCTATTTTGAGTGCAATACCACATAAACGTTTCTGATCCTGGAATACAGTACTTCCCAACCTTCCTAATGCTGTGCCTCCTTAAGACAGTTCCTCCTGGCATGGTGACCCCCAACCATAAAATTATTTACATTGCCACTTCATAACTGTAATTTTGCTACTGTTATGAATCATAATGTAAATGTCTGATACACAGGGCATCTGATATGTGAGTCCTGGGAAAGGGTCATTCAAACCTCAAAAGGATCATGACCCACAAGTTGAGAATGGCTGCTGTAAAGGATGCATCTCTAGTGACTATCCTGAGATGTTCCTTTCTGTATGATGTCCACTGTCAGCGGTTCTCATCTCCCTACCTACAGAGGCTGTTCAGGTAAGAGTAGAAGATTAATAAAGAACACTGTAAGCTCAACTTCCTGGTCTGCATGAGTCCTCCCTGCCCCCAGGTCTCTGTTAAGGAGCCACATCTAGATAAATAACAGGTCACACTGGGATTATTTCCTCTCTTCTGCTGAGTACTCCTACAGATAAGGAAGCCTTCTTCTGGACATAATGAGCCATCAAAATACATTTATAACAATCCCCAGGTAGAGTAGTTATCTGGGCTGCTGACAATAGGCCTCCTCCCCACCTGTCTCTTTCATTATGTTCCAATAGAAAGGCTCAGCCATTACTCTTGGCCTGACAAGAGATAGTATTTTGGCCCTTGGAGCTCTGACAATTGCATTCAGCCCATTTAATTACTTCCAGCACAAGCAAGGGCTTTATTAACAGAACTCAGATCAGCCAGGCCTTCCTTCAGGTCACTGGGAGCCATGGTTAATTGAGGCTTATTTACAGGAAGCGACACACACTCCAAGGGGACAGCAGCAATGGTCCCTTCTCTGTTGTTGTTAACGAATGGGGTCTAAAACTTGGAATCTTTTCTGTGCAAAAAGCTCCAGAAATTTGACAAGTCAAAACCCAACCAGTCGTGGTGAAATAAGCTATGTAAGCATTATTTACATGTCGAGAAAGTGAAAAGTCTCCCCAGGCCCAAATGTGCACTTGAACTTCCACCCCCTGGTTGCTCTTTCCAGCTCCTGCTGCTCAGCCCATCTCACAACACTCTCTCCTAAAAAACTACACTAACAAAACCTTCTGACTTTCTTTGTGCTGTCCCTGATACAGAGTTGTTAAGGTTAGAAGCCAGACCCTGGCAGCCCAAACAAGTAAGGTTTGGCCAACTCTATAGAACAATCAAGGAAACGGGTAATATCGAAAAGTTGTAAAAGACTTATTCAATCGGTCGCATGTGGAAGAGTGACACTGACCTGCTGACAGCCTGGCAAGCCCATCTTTGAAGTCCTGACATGAGATCCACATTTGAACAGAGAACAGAAAACCTGCTTAGCTAAGCAGTCCTGATCACCTGCCTTCATCATAGTCTTAGGTCTGATCTCTCCTGTTGGGGGCCTGAGAGGTGGTCAGAACTGTGTGAAATCCCTTTCCAGGCAACAAACTCCCTCTGGCTGGCAATAGGGATGTTTAACCTTTTTCTTCTTCTAGCATAGACTTCTGGGAAAATCCCAGTTTCCTAAGACCTATTGTTTCAACAATGGAAGGGTACCAGTGTCTCTATAGAGTATCATAAATCTTTTCAGAAAGCTCACATCTCCACCTATCCAGTTGTGCAAGAGAATCTTTGGATTCCACTAGTGATTGTTGAAGACCCTCTGTGAATTGGATACTCTCACGCCAGGGGTAGTTTAGCGTGGCTTCCTGGCTGTCTCATCCACATAGACACACCTGTATATCGCAGACTGCAGGAATACCTTAAAGCAGCAACTGCAGGATGCTCTGGCTGTAGACTGGGATTTAGGCATCCACTGCCTCCAGTGATTCTAAATGTGCTTTGCCACCAGGCACTTAGGTCTGTAAACTCATCAGTTCAGCTTCTGTGTGCTTCAAAAGAAGTTAGGAAGCAAACAAACAAACAAACAAAAAATGGTTAAAGAAAATGAATGTATTTACAGTTTGATGAAACCAAGGAGAGACGGGATCCTAGTTTCTCTCCCCTCTTCCTGCAGCAGTGTTAAAATTGTGTAGAAAAGATAAAATAAAAACCAGGAAATATAGATATGCCAACTTAGTTAATTTGATAGGCTGTCAGAACCATGTGACATGTTTCTGCTTGACAAGTCCCTTTCTGGTGATCCCAGGGCCATAGCCTTTCTTTTCCCAAGAGTGAGATTCCTAGGGAAAAGTGAAACTTTAGAGTTCACTGTTTTAGGGCCCACATTTTACTCCGTGCGTCACATCTCTCTTGCTATGAAGAAGCACATCTCTAGGGGCACCTCTTTAGGGTCTCCAGCCATCTTTAGGCATTTGAGTTCTGTCCAGGCTGTTTGATTAGAAACTAAAGGGGCTGTAGGAAGAGGGAGGGCTGTTGGCATGGTTTGCTTGTTATTCAGCCCTAGTCAGCTGGTTAAACGTAAGAAGAAGCGCTCAGGAGATGTTAGCTATTGATTTCAAAACACAATTTTATGTTAAAATCCCTTTAGGCATATCTTTGTTTCCTAGTAAGTCATCACATGGGTACAGATAGCTCAGAGGCCCTTGAGATAAACACGCAAAGCAATTCAGAGCTGACACTCGACCGGGGAGTGTCAACTGGGGATGTTCCGAGCATAGAGCATCAGACAGTCTGCCAAAGACACCATTTTGTTGTTGTTGTTGTTGCTGCTGTTGTTGTTTTGTTTTAGGAATACACATTCACCTACTTTGTGCCAGGTCAAGGAACTAGGGCAAAAGGAACTCTGGCAATTCCAGTTAAGCACTTCTCCCTGTGAGAAGAGCAATGGAAAGTTTAACTGTGCTGGGCTTCTGGATATCATGTCCCAGCCTTGAGAAACACAGAAACAGAGCTTGAGACCTGCTATGCAGGTTCCCTGTCACCCTGCCTTATACTCACACTGAGGCTATACCAGCCATGACTCAGCATCCTGTGGACCCTTGAGGAAGCCCACAGCTGGGGAGAGGAGTCATGTGGATGAAGGAAGATTCCAAGATTGAACAGGTAAGGATCAGTTTCTCTCTACCACAGCCAAGAGTCAGCTCCTGCTTGGGCCCCCATGTCCCCTCCTTTCTTCCTTTACCTCCATTTATCCTTATTCTCGTCTTCCTTAGTCCTGACTCTTTTCCTTTTTTTCTTCCTGTCTTTGTGGCCTCCTTTTCAATATCACTTGCTCAGTGTTAATCCACAAAAGATCTGGCAAGAGGCTCAGAAGCACTGAGAGGCTGTTTCCTAGTGTGAATCATTGTGGAAACTGCAAGAAAACAACAGGATCTGCAACATGATCATTAACATGCACACACACACACACACACACACACACACACACACCCCTTACCCTAGGGAAGGTAGTCTTTCTTTCTTTGGGGAAGACATTTATACTCTTAGACACAGACAGCTAGAGAAAGAACACATACCACATGTTAAAGTCCCTGGACAACCCACATTGATCTGTAGGCTCCAGGATCCATGGAACAATGTTAAGATTCAGGTTGTTTAATGGAATCTCCTCGATGGGAAGTTTCAGGCTATCATAAGCAAATCCAGAGACTTATGACGCCATGCTGGTGGAGGGGAATAACCCATACGCTGCGGGCTAACCCGGTGACATCAAGTTTTTATTGCATGTAATTACACTGAGAAGAAGATGACTGGACTGGAGGCCCCGTCTGTAATAACAGGCTAGGCGAGAAGGGACTTTTGCTGGGGAAGTTAATGGATGCCCTCGCAGGGATGATGCAAACTTATCCTCAACAAAGTGAACGGGTTGGCAAATTCGGTTGGTTCATCCTCAGCGACGTTTGAAATGATCCCTCTGCTTTCTTTCTATTTCACTCAATTCAGCTTCCATGACTTCAACCTTGGACTGTTACCATAGCTTCCCAAAGACTTTCCACCTCTCCTGGGTGCCCTTTCCAACCCCAATTGCCTGCTAAGCATAGGTTGATTGCGCTATGGAAGAAAATCATCACATATCCTTCCAGTGCACCTACAGGAGGCAGCTTATCTTGCTGCTGGCATTCATAGCTCTTGGCAGTCTTAACCCAGGCCCCTTGTAGTCAGAAGTTCCATTATGCTCCCAAGGAGAGCTAATCTTCAGAACGTCTGTCTGGCTATCAGCTATTCATCATCTACACTGTTCTGTTTATTATTTTAAATTAATGATATTTTTGTTTACTCTTTAAAATATATACATTTAAAATATATATATATTTGGCTATGTTTGTTTTAATTAAGATTTGTATTATTGTGATGATATAGCACCACTGAAAGCAACTTGAAAAGGAAAGGGTTTGTATCAGTGTATAATTCCCAGATCATATTCAGTTATTGAGGGAGTCAGGGCATGAACACAAGGCAGGAACCTGGAGGCAGGTACTAAAGCAGAGGTCGTGGAGGGGTGTTGCTTACTAGTGTGCTCCTCATGACTAGTTCAGTTTGTTTTCTACACACTCCAGTACCACACACCCAGGGTGGTACTCCTCACAATAAGCTAGGCCCTCCCATATCAATCATCGATCAAAGAAACGTCCTACACGCTCGCCTATACCATATCTTATAAAGGCATCTTCTCTATTGCAGTTCCCTCTTCTCTGATAGCTTGTGTCAACTTGTCAAAAACAAACATACAAACAACAACAAAACCTTAGCTAACACAATACACATCCACCATTACCTCCCTCAAGCTCCTCCCAATACCTCCACCCTCCCATCTTCATGTCCTCCTGATTTGTTATTAATAATCCCCTAGATCCAGCTAGTGCCACTTGTACACACACAGATATAGAGATATCCACTGGGGCAAGGGTAAGCCACCAGCAACCATTTCCCCAAATTCAAGTGACTCTTCCTTCCTCAACGGTCATAGCTGATGGCTCCTATGCCAATGGGCCTTTGTGACCCTCGTTCATTCTGGAATTTTGACCAGCTTAAACTTGTTGAGGAAGCCATAGGTGCTCACACATGCATTTTTCCTTTTCTAAACAAGATGTATTTATTTTATACATATAAGTGGTTTTCTGCATGTATTTATGTACAGTATGTTGAGTGTCTGGTCTCTGGAGAGGCCAAGAAATGGCATAAGATGCTTTGAGACTAGAGGCACAGATGTTTACAAGCCACCATGTGCTAGGAGCTCAACTTGGGTCCTCTACAAGAGCAGCAAGTACTCTTAGCTGCCAAGTCATCTCTATAGCCCCTGTAACTACTTGTAATTATCACTGTGACTTAAAAAAATAGTAATCCAATGGCAAGGCAGAATATTATTGCCTATTGAATCTTCCAGACCCATTCATCTTTGACCTTACTCCTGAGACCTTTTGTGGCTAACATGTTAGAGAGGATGCCCCTATACTCTGAATAACTACAGCACTTACAAAGACTCTGTCCTTACAGGGAAGTTATACATACTTCTCAATTAAAGTTTACCTAAGGTAGGGTTGATGTCTATTCTATTCAGCTTTTACTTCTCACAGTACCTGATGCAGAGTCAATCCTGACTCCATAAAGGGTTGAAAGATTACAGAGAAGCAAACAGTACCCTCTGGAGCTTACGCCCTTAACTGGAGAGCACGGAGCTACAGCACAGGACCAGACTCATGTGTGCTACCAGATCTAAGATCCTATTCCAGTAACACTGCACTAGGAAGTTGCTAGAAGCTGATGAGTAAAAGTAAAAAGGTGAAGAGATAGTGGGTGAAGGGTTAAAACCAAAGGGAGAGAGGCTGGGGACCTAGCTCAGTGAGCAGTCAGTGTTTGTGAAACTCTAAATTTGATCCCTGCATTATAATGACACATGATGATGGACACCTATAATCTCAGGACTTGGGAAGTAATGGCAGGAGGTTCAAGGGCATTCTTGACCACATGGTGACTTCAAGGTCAGCCTTGGCCATGTGGTGATGTCAAGGTCAGCCTTGGCTACATGAGACTCAGTCTTAGAAACAAACTAGCAAAGCAAAGCAAAGCATATCAAATAAGCAAACAAAACAAAACAAAAAAATACTCTGATTAAAACAAAAGGTCTGGGGCTGGAGAGATGGCTCAGCAGTTAAGAACACTCACTGACTGCTCTTCCAGAGGTCCTGAGTTCAATTCCCAGTAACCAAATGGTGGCTTACAACCATCTGTAATGGGATCCAATGCCCTCTTCTGATGTGCCTGAAGTCAGCATCAGTGTATTCATATACATAAATAAATAATTCTTTTTTTTAAAAAAAATCTGATTCTGTGGAAAGGAAAATAGGCAATTTCATGCTCAGATCTGTACGACTCTGGGACCACATCCAGGCCTCTGGATTCCCAGGCCCATATGCTACAATCCTCCACTGGCAGTCTTTTATATATTCAAGATGTCTATAGTATGAACACCTCACTTCTGACTATGAGAAGTGAGGAAGCAATCTATATTCAAACCAAATGACACACATCATGCCACAGGTCTCTGTCCTTGAAATACACACAAACACCCATCTATGTCATGAACACACGAGTGCACAGATATAACACACACACACACACACACACACACACACACTCTCTCTCTCTCTCTCTCTCTCTCTCTCTTTCATCAACTCATCTCTGACTTCTCAATGTTTTATTAGGGTGGCCTAGACTCTTCTTCTTCTCACTGCTCTATTCCTTGCCACTGATCATGCTCCTTATCCCCAGTCCATTGCAGGCCATGCCATGTATACACTCAGTTCCTCTGATATAATGCCTTTATTCTTACACATGTAGCATTACAGCTGGTGTCTCGGCAGAGCAGGGTGAGTTGGCTTTAATTCATACACAACTCCTCAGTGTGGTACATTGTTCACGGTCCTTTCAACCATTGGCTAAGTCAAATGCCTTCCCATCGGTCTGATGGTTTTATGTTCTTTTCCAAACCCAAAGCAGTTTCCAAAATGAAAACCTGATATTTACCCTTTGCGGGATCCATCCTAAATTTCACCCAAAGGTTCAATTACTACAGGGTTAGTTGTTTTTCTTTGGTGCTATGACAATACAATAAAACCTTTCAGAGATGGCAGGAAGGAAGTTAGGTCATGGTTGGGGTATGGCTTTCCCTTCATCTCTCTGTGTTCCTCTTCCTTCTCTTCTTCCCCCATTTCTTCTTCCAGGATACCATGAGATGAGCAGACCTCCTTTACCACACAATCCCCACAAAGTGTACTGTGCTGCCATAGACTCAAAGTAACATGGCCGAAAGACCACAGACTAACAACTTTGAAGCACCCAAAATGAACCTTTCTTCCTAGGAAAATGATAATCTCAGAGAGTTGGTCACAGTGATAGAAAGCTAACACAGTATCTCACCAAAATAAGCTACATGGAAAACATCTAAACTGTAAAATATTTTAGTAAATAAAAAGGAAATAATTTTTATAAATAATACTTATTTTTAAAAGTTGATTATTAGTCGGGCAGTGGTGGCACATGCCTTTAATCCCAGCACTTGGGAGGCAGAGGCAGGCGGATCTCTGAGTTCGAGGCCAGCCTGGTCTACAGAGTGAGTTCCAGGACAGCCAGGGCTACACAGAGAAAGCCTGTCTCGAAAAACAAACAAACAAACAAACAAACAAACAAACAAACAGTTGGTTATTTAAACAACAAAGCAAAACACAATGAAAACTTGCCTGACTGAACTTCTTTGAACAAGTTGGGGATGTCCACAACACACAGTACCAATGTCACAGCCCAGCAGGGTCTGCTGAGCACACCTTGCTTGATGTGATTGGCTGGAAATGATACCCAAAGTATATATTTCTGTAAGACAGGGGTGCTCAACAAGGCAAAAATGCACATCTTTCGCAATGCCTCATAACTATTGTCTGATATTCTTCAAGAGGCCACAAGGAAGAGATTTAAGGAGTTGAAAACAGAGAAGGCTGAGGATTAGAGAATTATAGAATCAAATTCCATGCTTTTCCTGTCATTGTCTTGCTTGAATGTAAAACACCTTCCACAGTTCATGGAACTGCTTTGAACAGTGGTCTCCAGTCGTTTAGAGAGGCTGTAGAAACTTTGGCTCTGAACTGATGAGCAGGATAGACCTTTCTTCCTTCCTTCTGAGCTTGTTTTCTCACACTGACAGAGAGCCAACAGTTTCTATTTATTTGCTTATTCAGTTAGGTAGGCATTGGTGGACCTTTTTGGTTTAGAGAGAAGTTCATACGCATATATTTAAAAATATTACATTCTGATGACTTCTCCCAGTCCATCTGAAAACTTTTTACCTGTCCTAACAATAAAAATGGCACTTTTTATGTAGTATTTGAATTAATTAATTAATTAATTAATTTATAGCTGAGGTAGAGTCTCATTATATAGCCTGGGATAATATGGTATTTTGCTATGTAGACCAGGCTAGCTTTGAACTCATAGTGAACTGTCTGCTTCTGCCTCACAGGTTCTGGAATTAAAGGCACATAGCATAGCATCCAGCTCTTTTGGTTTTAGATAGCTAGTAAATTTTTTATTTAAAAATTCACTGCTGCCACTTATTACACAAATAAAAATCACTTATGCATGATGCACATGACTCAAACAAAGCAGAAATGTAAACCATGAAAGTATTTCATTCTTCTCCCAATCACCACTCCCTCCTTCAGTTCACGACAGCTGTTACTCATATTTCCAACTATCTTTTCTATTATCTATCATCTGTCTATCTACTTACCTACCTACCTATCAAGATAAATTTACAATATATTTAAATTATAATAATTTAGTTCTTCCAAATGATTTTTAACATGAGTTATATATTAAACATGTAAACCTTCAAGAAAACTCTTCATAAGGCATATAGCTCTACAGCTGACCTTTCTGGGCCATGACTCAGAGCCATGATGACTTTCTACAGCTGAGAGACCAAAGTGGAGGTTGGGTGAAAATCAAGATTTGAGAAGCAGAAGGAATACATATTCTGCGGTTTACACAAAGATCAGTTATCATCAAGACACTGTGTTGTGTGCAGGAGTGCGTCTTGCTGCCTTGTGACGTAAGCTGGGCTGAACCGGGGACTGGGTAATTCTTTTATGTCTATGTCATGTGTGCAGCTCCACCCCAGCTAAGCTGCAACAGATATAGCCATGATAACAGCAATAACATCTGCAAAGTACCTCACAGTTATACGGCCTTCCTGGCGCATCACCTCACTCTCTGGGTGTGATGCGTGGGAACATCCATGCAATTTGTCTTTATGACTCCCATAAGCCATGTTATTTACAAAGCCTCCAAGTTTGGTGTTGTGTGTGCCAACTTTTCAGTGAGGCAGACTCAGATTAATAAGTTTCCTAGTCATTGTATTATTCCGTTTCCCTTAATATAATAAATACCTGAGATAACTTATATTGGCTTGTAGAGAAAGAGACCAAGGTTGTATTATCCCCTTTGGAGGCACGCTGACGACTTGAAAACCTTCTCACAGGGCCATCTTTCCAAGTTTCCATCACCTTCCAGTAGCTCATTTGGGACCAATCACTTAATCCACGAGCCTGCTGGAAGACATCGAAGATGCAAACTATAGCATCACGTAGTTGCTTAGTTGTTCTTTTCCTGTATTTCCAACCATGTTGTGTAGTGTTGCTGCTTTGTTTAAATATACTATAAAAGTGAGACATCTAGTTGCACAAGGACCAAATATTTGAACATTTGAAGCAACTGAAAGGTCTCTTTTTCTCCATCCAAATACCTGAAGAAAACAGGCATTCTCTTTCTTTCTTAGTTGGTTTAGGGACTTGGTTCTTTTGAGGAATTCTCGCAAGGTCCAGTGATCTAAGCTTCTTAAACCAGGTCCCACAGAGGGCAAGAACTGAGGACAGAGGTCAGCAGATGCTCGTAGGAGGGAAACTGTTGACAGGCAGAAAGCGAATGAGACCCATTTCCCTTTATAATCTATTGTTCCTGAGTGGTAACAGTCAAGCATCAAAGTAGATGTATCAGTCAGTGAACATACGCGCCTCTTAATCTCTCCAGGTGGGCGCACTTCAACTTTTAATCACCTGTAATTAAGGTGACAGGTTCCAACACCACCTCAGTTAGTAACTGTTTGGCTATAAAATCGTACTCAGGTTCTAGGGCCTGGTACTGGAAGGGCCTCTTCCTAGGAAGAGAAGGAAGACTCAGAAGCCATGACTAACTAGGGTAATTTGTATTCATGGTCACAAGGTGCATAGATATTTCTTCCCCACTCCTTTTTGGTGGATACTTTCCTGCATTTTCCACTTATCTTTCAAATATTATAGATCCTGGCTTGGGAGAGGGGAACGCATAAGGGATGAGAACCAGCACTCACTGTAGTGAGGAGGATGGTGATTGGCTGGGTCTGCTCATCTTGGAAACCTCTAGTGTTGAGGTGAAGTATTCCATAAAAGGTTTATGAAAAGCTCAATTATAATTTAGATGAAAGAGAAAGAAAAAGAAAAATAGAGAAAGAGAAAAGAACTTTTTAAGGGATAGATTTATTGATCTCAAACTATAAAGAACAAGTGTTCACACAACAAGTTTTTATGATCTACCAGTGTATTCAAAAGAGGCAACAATGACACCATCCAGTACTTTGGGTCCAAGGAAACAGGTCTGTAATATTGACTATGTTTTATTGCTTGTTAGACATGTAAGATGTCATTATGTGATCGATTTTCTACTTCTTGCTCTAGAAAAATTGCCATAATTGAATTGACTTTCTTTCAAATTAGAGTCCGTCTATCATTAGGCACTGTACAATGATGGGGTGACTTCATATGTCTCAGTCTGGGTGTCTGCAGAGGAAATGACATGGAGATAAGATCCCCCTGAACAAACCCATTTGCAGGCTTAAAACTTACAGCAAAACTCAAAGCATCATCGCCAGTAGACAAGAAAGTAATATGTCGTGTGGTCCTGATGGCTCCTTATAATTTTTGTGTTAAGCTGTTTGCTTTGTATTAAAGTTACATTACAGAAATAGAGTTTGACATAGTTTGAGGATACTGCATAGCTGAGGGGCATTCCATTTAGCCTGAGATTGCCTTCTCTTGGCCAATTCCCTTCCTTTCCTACTTTTCTATATAATTAGGGTAAAAACTACATGAACATTGCTTGTCTGGAAGTTCAAAATATAGCCATTTTCTACATTACTAGAGACCAATAAAACCACACAAATGTGAAGGAAAGGAGTAAGTCCATGTTCTCTGTTTAATTGTACTGTCTTTACCTGGTATGGAGTGGGATGTAGCTTTTGTACTGACTGGTTCATCAGAGGTGACTGGATCCATTAGAGTGAGAGTAGGTACCCAAATGTGAGGCCCAGTGAGAGAGAAGACAGGGAGGATGTGACATAGACTAGGTCATTGGATAAAGAACAATGGCTTCTCTTCAACCCTGAGATGCACAGTTCCCGGACATAGAGTTTCACATTCGGCTTGAGGAACATTCATGTCCTCTTCAGGTTAACCACTTAAGAGGAGCAGAGGCACACGGAAAGGTACTCTTTTCTCTGAGTTCTTGTCAGCACCTTTCAATGTCACATAATCTGGGTGTTTTTTTTTTCTTTAATAATTTATTCCTGTTATTTTTCTCTGGCCTCTTTCTGACATTCGATTTCTTTAAACTCAGCCCCAGTGACAATTTCCTTTAACAGGCCACACCTCCTCATCCTTCCCAAATAGTGCCACTCCCTGGTGACTAAGCATTTAAATATTTTAGCCTAAAAGGTGCTATTCTTATTCAAACCACTACAACTGTCCTCCCCAATCACTTTTCTGTATTATTTTTAGGACAAGGTTTTTTACTGTACTTAGAGTAAACCAACTGGATAGATCAGTTGGTCACTGAGGCCTAGGGCTCCTTACATTACAGCCTTCTTTGTACTGGGATTTCAGACCTACACCATGTGCCTGGCTTCTTACATGGGTGCTGAGAATACAAACTCAGGTTGTCATATGTTTAAAGCAAGCACTTTACCAACTAAGCCATCTTCCTAGTCTCTCTGTATTTTTTCTATAATATGTCTTTTTCATAAATATACTATCTTATCTGAGACTCATAATTTCTTACCCTAATATTTTTCTCCCTCATTTTCTTAGCTTTCTTTTAGTTCAGGGTGCTATTGTTTTGTAACATAACATAGACTTTGTGCCTTATGAACAATTGAAGTTTACTTTTCACAGTTATGGAGGCTGGAAGTCTTAAGTCAACTGTCATCATGGCCACTGTCTGCTGGTGATGCTTTTCTGGGCTCTAAACAGTCCAGTTTTCTCTATCTTTACCTGGCAGATGGAAGGCCAGAGAGTTCTCTGGAGTTTCTGTTCTAGAACTGCTCATCTTGCTCAGAGGACTCTGGACCCTGTTAATGATCTAATCACCCCAGAGGCCCCACCTTATAAAACCATCACCCTGTTGGTCTGGGATTTCATTATATGAATATTAGGAAGATGCACATTTCAGTTTGTTCAACCTCTAGTTTCTTCCTTCTTCCTTTTTTTTCAGCCATGTTTGTTTCATTTTGATAACTCTTCAAAACTGAATAATTTTTCAATGTGTCTGATGACTCCTTTTCCTCTCCATGTTTAAAAATAGAATACTAAAACCCAAATTAGAAATGGAAACAAGTTAAAGGGAAAATTCTAAGGCAGACGAAATATTTGCTGCATGTAACAGGATAAGGGCCAATGTTTATACATCTAAAAGGCACAAACTGGTCAAGAAGACAAATATTATAATAAAGATTATGTTAGATATCCAATTAAAAAAATATAAGCATCTAACAATATTCCACATGCTGAACTTGTAACCAAATATCAATGCAAACGACACTAAGATGCTGTCCCAATATCAAGCCAGAATGTTGCTGTTCTTGGCTCCTTTAGGAATAATTCTAAGCATTTGCCAGGAAGAGAAAGGCTACTCTCATAGGCTACCGATAGATAGGATTATAAATTGTTTATTTTCCAAAGCATAAATTACCTACAGGCATTAATACTTTGAAAAGAATGTTCACTTTGAGTCAGCAATTTTAAGGAAATGGTCCTCATTCTGGAATTGTTTAGACTCAGACAAATTGGATGCAATGGAATGCCCCGAGTTAAGTGCTAACGGAAGAACGTGTTACACCCACATGGAGAATGCTATCAGCTATAAGAAATGAGGTCACTGCAATTTAGACACTGACAGGGAAAGGTGTTACGATCCACTGTCAACTCAAAACAGTAAAACAGAAGGATGTTTTCAAAACAGACATCCATTTAGAACAATATTTATGATATCCGGGAGAACAGGACAAGCCCAGATGATGTAAATAAGCAAGATTACTCAGAGAAGATAGAAATATGGGGACTTAGTTTCTTTTTCCATCATAGATTTTATAGTCCAGGGAATAATCTTAGGGATATCACAGAAGGGGAGCTAGTGGATAGGATTCAGGACTGGAGACGAGGGATTGGATGTTTGTATTGCTTGTCTCTCCATAAGCGTTCTTAGAGTCTGGTCAGATGATATCTGCCACTCCACAGGAACCCACAGGCCAGTGTTTACCAGCTTTCTTTATACGAAGGGCAGCTTGTTGGTCTGAGTGGCTCTCCAGGATTAAACACATACTTGTCGGTCGTGTTTCAAGCCTGACATTGTCACCCCACCCTCGGCTGTGCCTAGGTACTGCCATGGGTGGGAGTCAGATGGGGTAAAATTCTTCACAGAAAGACTCCAGTCTCCTGACCAGGTAGAGAAGAGTTTATCAGCTGGTAAAGGAGGAGTAAATTAGAATTCTTCCTGCTGCTAACACAGATGCTTTTGGAGGGTGAGTGCCTGTGTGTGTATGTGTTCCTTTGTATATACACATGTGTGTATGGTCTTTTACATGTGGGCATGTGTATATGTTCCTTTGTGTGTGCATGTGTTTGTGTGTCTCCATGTATACAGGTTCCTTTCTGTGTGTATGTGTGTGTACATGTGTGTGTATACATGACACCAAAGGTAGAGGTCAAGTGTATTCCTTAACTACTTTCTCCTTTGCTTTTCTTCTGCAAGGTCTTTCCTTGAACTCCAGTGCTTACGATTTTGAAGCAAGCGTTTACTGACTGAGCAGATTTTCACCTAACCCTTCCTTCCTTCCTTTAGTCTCAGGATACCTACTGACTCCACTCCCAGCATCATTCCAGAGCTCTGCAGTCCTTATTGACTTCTTGCTTGTAGCTGTCTCCCCAGCAGCCTCTCTGGGCTCTGAAGAATTCATTCCCACTTATCCTTCCCTTTCAAGATTCCGACTCTGTCAACATTTCCTGTTAGTGAAGTCACCCTTCACGTCCTCATCTCCTTATTGATTTACAATTTTCTACCCTCATTTTCAGAATATTTCAGAAGGAAGGGACATAAATATTTACACTGAATGCAATACATTTAACAGGAAGTCCTGTGGCTATTTATATATCTTTCTCTATTCATCAGTATCATTGGGCACAGATGTCTCATCGAAGGGCTTTGAGCACTTGGAGAAGTTAACTTGGCGAGGGAGACGGCCATGATGTCGCTTGTGTTTACCTGACCTAGCCAGGAGCTGGGACACGTGACTGCTCCCTCTCCCCTGATTAGCCTCACTGTGCAGGAAGATGCGAAGAGAGCAAGCGTCGGGCACAATATGCCAATTTCTCGATAATAGAATGTTCTGCTTGCATAGGAAGGAAACTGCAGCTGTTCGGTACAGATGGCGAATAGCTGACTGCATCTAGCAGGATTCAATGAACTGTGGCAAGTGAGGAGGCACGTGGAAAGAGAGGAGATGTGTAAACTAGTTCCTGCTTCCATGCAGGAAAAAATTCCCCGGATAATTAACATTTATTTAGATGTTTTTAAAAAGGAAAATGTCTCCTAAGCCACTCCTCAAAAGTCAATTCCCTAAATACTGTGTCCCCAAATGCACTCGGATTTGCCTCAGATGAATTAGATTTTTCAGGATTGATTTTGTACCACCTGTTCCAAAGTTTTTCGCACTGACTGCAGAAAGCAATAAGGTCAGAGGTCTGCGTGTATTTGTGTGTGTGTGTTGACATGTGTGTGCATGATATTTACTATTTTGGATGTGTTCATTTTGTTTCCAGATCTTCAAAATTAGAAGTTTAACATTGGGGACAATGATGTTGTTTTAAAATTTTTCTGTTTTCTGCGTCACCTTCCTATCTCCCTTCTAAATGTACAGTAAAAACGTTCATAAAAACTTACTAGCTTAATGGTGAACTAACTTATCAAAAAGGAATTCCTAACCCTCACCCCACCAAGAACAACTCTGAGTCTATGTGACAAAATCTGAAGGACCTTGGCTAAGAAGCCCCAGACTATAGTAGACTATAGAAGAAGCACAGACTATGATTCCACATACCCGAGGGACCCATAGCAGGACAGGAATAAAATGCTGGTGTCCAGAGCTGGGGAGGAGAGAAAGGGAACAGTGAGCTTGTATAAGGGATTCCAAGTTTCAGTTTGGGAAGACAGAAAGTTCTGGAAACAGACCACGGTAACCGCTTAAAGCTACAAAACTGATCACATGAAAATAAAGCCTGGGAATGGCAGAGGGAATAACTCAATCAGTAAGACTCTTGCCTTGGAAGAAGAATCTGAGTTTGATCCTCAGACTGTATTTAAAAAATGTGAGGCGTGGTGATGCAAGTTTGAATGCCTACTGCTTGGGGGGCAGAGGCAGTAGGCTTGCTGGGGCTCACTGGCTAGCCAGCCTGGTCTACTCAATGTGGAAGACTGTGTCTCAAAGGATGCAGATAGCATTTCAGAGGTTGTCCTCATGCCTCTACACACACACACACACACACACACACACACACACACACACACACACACTCACACACTCACACACTCACACACACACTCAGAAACCTATGTATGCATAAACAGATAGATGTCTCAGGAGGCATCCTAATGCCTGAACTGTTTGGAACCTTAAGGTTGCTGTCGTGTTTCCTAGGAAGAATCGGTTATATGCCTGGGGTATGGGCTCTGACGTTCTCCAGGATCTGGTGAAGAAGAAGCAGAGGTATCCAAATGAAACAAAGTGGAACATGCTTTGTGTACATCTCTTAAAGCCTGCTGCTGTCACACCATCACTTAAACAGTGTGTCAGAGACAAAATTAAATGACTTTCTTTGGCTTTGAGAAGCTACCTCATGCCTGGGTTCTTCAGGAGGTTCCCTCTGTGTTCCTGTTGGCTTGTCAGCTGAGAAGAGACTGTAGGGTATTGGATGGAAGGCAACTGAACTTCACCCCTGTGGTCCTGCTGGTAGGGAAACTCTTGTTCTGTGACCCTCCAAGTCTCCAGAATATTCTTCATTTCCCATCACAATTTATCCATGAAAAATCTGGGAGCAGTGTGATTCTCTTCTTGAGCTGAGGACATGTGTTATGTAATGACCTAAAATGTTCATAGCTTAAAAGGGTCAATATAGGAGCCTGCATGGTGTCCTGAGGGTCAGAAATGTCCCCACCTTGGTGTCAGGCTCCCACAAGCCAGTGAGGTCATAGCGAGATGCCTGCTGGGCAGTGTGGCGCCTGGGTTGGGTTGTGTGCAAAGACCTTATTCTGGATCAGCAAATGACCAGGGACCTAGCCTTGTCGGGAGCCGGGAGGATGGAGGTACGAGAGAACTAGTCTGGCTTCTGGTTGGATGCCAGGGTGATTGATAGGGAAGACACGATGCCTTCAATTGCTGGCCAAAATCAGACAACAGGGAACCAAGTGAGTTACAGAGGCAGCATGCACCCAAACCACGTGACCCCACAGGGAACTACACTGAGGGGAAGCACGGTCTGGGTAAGCGGACACCATCTTCACACTGCCCCACACCTCCACCCAAAGAAGATGTTGAAGTCATTAATTAAGCTATTCTCCCTCCTGCTATCCAGTGAGGCAGAGAAATAGCCCGAGAGAGACCATGTGATAGGAAAGAAAGTACTAGAACTTCTCGTTTTCAGGATGACTTGAGTCGGCTGTCCTCTCCCTGGGGTCTCCTTTCTGACCACTCCTAGTCAAGATTTAGTGAACTGAAAGCCACTTCTGGGTTTCACATTGTCAAACCAACAACGGAACTTCCTCCAGGCGACTGCGCTCCTTACTTAGCTGAACTTGCTATAGCACCGGCTCCCTGTGTTATTTCACTGTGCTGCTTTCTCTGCCTGAGGACGCCTCTCAGAGCTTTCCTTCCTTCTTTTAGCTTTATGAGAACCCGGGTTTAGGCTTCTCCTTCCATGGAGATGGAGGAGGTTCAAAGCAAGGGTAAACGTGGGGAGATAGCAGAGGAGGCAGAAGCTTGGGGACCAAGAATGAGCTATTTTATGACTAAAGCTCGAAGATTCTGCCCTTCCTAACCCTTTGTTTGAAGTCATTTTTGGAGCTAGAGAAAGGGGAAAAAATAGGAAGAATATCTAATTTTGCGAAACTCATTTTCAAATTCAAATCTCCAATATTCCCTGAGGCAGTAGACTGCACAGACAACCCAACGATGAAAACTTAATAAAAGGCCCAGAAAGATCATAGATCATACTGGCCCATCAGCTGTCACAGGTAAGGGAACAATAATGACATTATACTAATATTTGGGACATTTGGGGCCGTGTTTCCTTCTTGGTGGTGACAGCTATCTCAGCTTCAAGCTTTCTCATGACTCCCCAGAGCTCACCTCCAGTCTCAGGATATTTCTACCATAGCCATTCTTTCTCCCCGGCTGTTTTAAAATGTGTGTAATCACAGTGTGTATGTACAGAGGTGTCTTCATGTCATGACTTTAGTTGCTTCCGCTCTCAGACTTTCTCCTTCTCATTTACCCTTAGTCTTTCCATAACACAAGCAGTGCCACAAGCAAGCCAAGCCTTAAGATAGCCTCTGGTTTCCTTCTGCCGCAAGACCAAAGGCTAAAGCCTTTCAGGTAGAAAACTAAGACTTCAAAATACAAACTTAGATTCACTTTGCAGCCTGTCCTCATTGGAGCTTTTATGGCTGTGATGAAACACCATGACCAAAAAAACAATCTGGAGAGGAAAGGGTTAATTTGACTTCCACTTCCACTTTGCTGTTCATCACCAAAGGAAGTCGGGTCATGAACTCACACAGGGCTGGAATGCGGAGGTAGGAGGTGATGCAGAGGCCATGGAGAGGGTCATGATGACTTGCTCGTCATAGCTTGCTCAACCTACTCTCTTATAGAACCCAGGACCTCCAGCACAGGGATGGCACCTCCCTCCTTGATCACTAATTGGGAAAATGCCTTTCACCCGGATCTCATGGATGCATTTCCTCAACTGAGGCTCCTTCCTCTCTGATAACACTAGCATGTGTCAAGTTGACACACAAAAGCAGCCCGTACATAGCCTTATTTCCCAGAACTGTGGTCCTACCCCAATCAGTGACATAGTGCCTACCACTAGCAGGTTCTCTATGACTACAGCTACAGAGCACAGGCACTCATTACCTGCACATGCTTTGGACCAAGATTCTCCACAATGTTGGGAAGTCTTTCCTAAATTTCTGCTGGGAGAATCTGTACTCTCTAATGATACAGTCTCATGTTAGAACCAACCACACATCCAGGATTGATTCCTGTCCTCTTGATATACTTAAGGCATCTGTGGGATTTTAATGAAAATGATCTCCATAGGCTCATAGGTAGTAGCACAATTAGGAGATGTACCCTTATTGGAGGAAGTGTCATGGGGGTGGGGTTTGAGGTCTCAGATGCTCAAGCCAGACCGAGTGTCTCTCTCTTCCTATTGCCTGCCAATCTAGATGTAGAATTCTTGGTGCCTTCTCTAGCACCATATCTGCCTGTGTGCCACCATGCTTTCCATCATGATGATAATGGACTAAACCTCTGAATTATAAGCAAGCCACAATTGATTGCTTTGCTTTATAAATGTTGCTATGGTCATGACATCCCTGCAGAGGAATAGAACACTGACTAAGATAGTATCCCATGCTGGAAACCCTTGGTTAGGTATGTCTGTCTTAGTCAGGGTTTCTATTCCTGCACAAACATCATGACCAAGAAGCAAGTTGGGGAGGAAAGGGTTGATTCAGCTTACACATCCACATTGCTGTTCATCACTAAAGGAAGTCAGGACTGGAACTCAAGCAGGTCAGGAAGCAGGAGCTGATGCAGAGGCCATGGAGGGATGTTACCTACTGGTTTGTTTCTCTTGGCTTGCTCAGCTTGCTTTTTTTAATAGGACCCAGGACTACCAGCCCAGGAATGGCACCAACCATAATGGGCCCTCCCACTTGATCACTAATTGAGAAAATGCCTTACAGCTGGATCTCATGGAGGCTTTTCCTCAAGGGAGGCTCCTTTCTGTGATAACTCCAGCTTGTGTCAAGTTGACACACAAAACCAGCCAGTACAAGGTCCTACCCCTTTCCAGTGCCAGACATACATCATGTGCTCAGCTCATGTTAACTGGAGGAGAAAGAATCAAAAGCAGTCCCTCATGGAGTGTGGGTTTGCTGGCTACCGTCTTCCCTGGGCAAAGGCTACCTTGTGCTCACTGCTGCACCCAGATGTAGCACACATACCCTCTGGCTTCCTGCTCCCAGTATAGCCCACTCGGTAGAGACTTGGGCTTTTGTCCTGACTGATTTCCTATTGGAAATTCAATTCCTCATTGGCTCAGAGAAGGAAAGTTGAGTCAGAAATGAAAGGCAGTACTGTCATCTGTACCTCTGTCTTTCTGTCTTCCAGCTGGGTGCAGTGACCTCCCTGAAGGGGCTGGACACCCCTTCACCTCATCCCACAACTTCTCTACCAAGATATGTTCAGATCAGCAAGTGTTTCCCACCCTCAATTTCACATCCTGAGAGAGACAGAGATCAAAGGCTCAGTCCCCTCCTGCTTTGCTGGGAGCAGTAATCAGTACAATTCTCTGGAAAGCAATTTAGGAAAATGTATCTAAAATCTTCATACCATTTCCTCCTTCAATCCAGCATCTTACTTCAGTAATGAAGGGGGAAATACATCATATGTATACATGTGTTTTATATATGTGTGTGCCTACACATAAGACATTGATTTCAGAATTATTTATAGTAGAAAATATTGAGTAAATTCCATTATAAAGCAAACTATCACTAAAAATTAGGCCTTAGAAAAACATTTTCGTTTTTTTAATTTATTTTATTGGGTATTTATTTCATTTACATTTCCAATGCTATCCCAAAAGTCACCCACTCCCCCACGCACCCACTCCCCCACCCACCCACTCCCACTTCTTGGCCCTGTCATTCCCCTGTACTGAGGCATATAAAGTTTGCACGACCAATGGGCCTCTCTTTCCACTGATGGCCGACTAGGTCATCTTCTGATTCATATGCAGCTAGAGACACGAGCTCCAGGGGGTACTGGTTAGATCATATTGTTGTTCCACGTATAGAGTTGCAGATCCCTTTAGCTCCTTGGGTACTTTCTCTAGCTCCTCCATTGGGGGCCCTGTGATCCATCCAATAACTGACTGTGAGCATCCACTTCTGTGTTTGCTAGGCCCCGGCATAGTCTCACAAGAGACAGCTATATCTGGGTCCTTTCAGCAAAATCTTGCTAGTGTATGCAATGGTGTCAGCGTTTGGAAGCTGATTATGGGATGGATCTCTGGATATGGCAATCACTAGATGGTCCATCCTTTCATCACAGCTCCAAATTTTGTCTCTGTAACTCCTTCCATGGGTGTTTTGTTCCCATTTCTAAGAAGGGGCAAAGTGTCCACACTTTGGTCTTCGTTCTTCTTGAGTTTCATGTGTTTTGCAAATTGTATCTTATATCTTGGGTATCCTAAGTTTCTGGGCTAATATCCACTTATCAGTGAGTACATATTGTGCGAGTTCCTTTGTGATTGGGTTACCTCACTCAGGATGATGCCCTCCAGGTCCATCCATTTGCCTAGGAATTTCATAAATTCATTCTTTTTAATAGCTGAGTACTACTTCATTGTGTAAATGTACCACATTTTCTGTATCCATTCCTCTGTTGAGGGCCATCTGGGTTCTTTCCAGCTTCTGGCTATTATAAATAAGGCTGCTATGAACATAGTGGAGCATGTGTTTTTCTTACCAGTTGGAACATATTCTGGATATATGCCCAGGAGAGGTATTGCGGGATCCTCTGGTAGTACTATGTCCAATTTTCTGAGGAACCGCCAGACTGATTTCCAGAGTGGTTGTACAAGCTTTCAATCCCACCAACAATGGAGGAGTGTTTCTCTTTCTCCACATCCTCGCCAGCATCTGCTGTCACCTGAATTTCTGATCTTAGCCATTCTGACTGGTGTGAGGTGGAATCTCAGGGTTGTTTTGATTTGCATTTCCCTGATGATCAAGGATGGTCCTGCCTGGTTACTGGGGTGACTGGAGTGCCACTGGCATGCCACTCAAGGGAAGCAAAAAGCAGTCCATAATGGGGGTACTCTGTCCCTAAGTCTACCTCTAAATCTGGCCCCCAAAATGCTTCTCTAGAAGCAAAAAGAATATGAAAGAAGTAGAATAAATATATCCACAGCCCTGACATCTCTACCCAGCCTCCTAGTTATAGACCCTTGATGGCTCCTTTCCAAGTCGTTAGTATCTGGCCCTACCAGGTCCTTTCCTGGAGGAGCTGCAGGAGAAAAGAAGGGTGGATATGGTGGTTGGGGGGAGTGGCGAACACAGGATTCTGAAGATCCTAATCTTACCACTGTCCATGATTCCTTCCCATGATTCCCTCTAGGGAAAATGCCCAAAGTTAATGACCTCTGGTCACCTAGCCAAGAAGGCATGCACAGCAGAACACAGCCTGTTCTTTGGAAGAAAGAGTCAGGCTTGTTGGTAAGAGTCAGCGAACCTAGAATTCAGGACAGGAAAGAGAGCAGATAGTTCAAGGCTATCCAGGCTTTATTGTGAGACTCCGAGAAAAGACAAGAACAGGGGTTCAGTTTGGAATTCTTGGAGGACATTGATGCCACACAACAAACTGTGGCCTCTTTACTCTGTATTTCTCACAACAGACAGTTGGGAAACTGTACAGCTTGATGAGCCAGGGCTAGGGAGTGGCACCAGCATGAGGGAGTGATTTGGCCCTTTGTGAACACACACCATAACAGCCTGTTCTCCATCATGTGTGTATTAGGGACCTCCTCCCACTAAGAAAACCTGCTTACTGTGTGCTTTTTTGTTTGTATCCACTTCTTTCAATGTGTCAGAAAAATTGGGCATTTTCTTTATTAGTCACATACTATCTACAACTCCAATGGCCTGCACAAGCAAGATATTTGTGTCTTAAGACAAAGTCAAATATTGTTTACACAGCAGTAACTCTTGTGATGTAACACAAGAGTTACAATGTAGCTTCCTGCCCACCGTGTCTTGCAGGTGAGTAATGGTTATAGTAAAATCATGGTGACATCAAATCCTCCTATCATGGATGGCTTCAGGAGTCAGTAGGAGCTGTCCATTCAGATACATCTTTAAAAGGCCCTTATCATCATCAGCTTTCAGGGACAAGGCAGAGGCAAAAGGAACACAAAATATTTGCAAAAAATATTCTGGACATTTAGGAGGGAACACGTTCAAAGAAAACATGGGTGGTCAGATCCCGATGCTGTATATATCCTGAGAACTGTACTCATGAGATGAGGCTCCCAAGTGTGGCTCTTTTCATTCTGGATGTGACCACCAACATCTATGACCTCAGGTTATCAAGTGCATCCATGCTTATAGGCCAAGGATTCTCTCCAATAACTCACCCCTGGGAATCATTGCTTCCTTCCTTCCCTTCCTCCCTCCCTTCCCTCCCTCCCTTCCCTTCCCTTCCTCCCCTCCTTCCCTCCCTCCCTCTCTCTCTCCCTCCCTCCCTTCTCTCTCTCTCTTTCTCTCTCTCTCTGTTTCTTCCCATTACTTTATTTATTGACTCACTTTACATCTTGCTCACTGCCCCCTCCCAGTCTCTGCCTCACACAGTCCTTCCCCCTATCCCCTCTGCCTTTCTCCACTGGGAGGGTAGAGGCTCCCCTGGGTATTCACCCACTCTGATACATCAAACCTCTGCAGGGCTAGGTGCACCCTCTCCCAATGAGGCCAAACAAGGCAGCACAGCCGAGGGAATACTTTCTTATTCAACAGTAGAGTTATAGGAGTTAATCAGGAGCTGGGGATGCTGCCCTGGAGATAGAGCTCTCATCTAGCATGAATGGAACTCTGGGTTTGGTCTCTAGCATTGCAAAAACAAGGTGTGGCAGGGCATACCTGTAATTGTAGCATTTGGGACACGGAAGCAGGAGGACTGGGCCATCCTTGGCTACGTCCTAACTTCGTGATAAGCTACATGAAAATTAATCTGGCAGCCTACCATGAAAACAAGTTTCAAATTTTAAGCTACCCTTTTCTACCTGCCGCTGCAAGGAAACCAGTGGAGTCTCTCCTGTGTGTTTAATCTCACCTGTGAAATCACAGCATTGGTTTAAATATTGTTTTTTCCCCTTCCTTTTCCTGATGTCAAATTCTGGAAACCCAAGCCATGTGTACATCTTATTCCTGCTGGCAGAGCTACTGTGTTGTAGGAAGTAATAGGGTTCCCCTTGAATCTTCTGATCTAAATGAATCCTCTTCAAGCCATGGGTTCTCCAAACTTCTAATCCAGTTATTTCCACTTATAAATACTTAGTAAGCTCTCACTGTAGGGTAAATCTTTCATTATGCAATTGTTTTGGAAAAACATAAAAATGAATTACAAGTGTCTCAGATTCAAGTAGCTTTGGAAAAATGTGTTAAAAACAATAAGCAACCGGATCCAAATTTATCTCACTGTTCTATGCACAGAAAGGTTGGAGAGAGCTTTAAAAATACCTCACGTAGAGTTTCTCGTGGATATGTTTGCTGGTGGTACTACAGCATGATTAGATTTTGTATTCATTACTTTTAAAATGACTGTTACATAAAACCTGACAGAAGCAACTCAGGGAAGGACTTAGTCTGGCTTAGAGATTCATGGCAAGGCATGGAGACATTCATGGTGGTGGCAGTAACTTCTATCTGTGCCGTCAGGCATAAGACGTAGCTTGTTCAATCTTGATAGATCAGAAATCATATAGAACTTAGATTAGAATCACGACCCATAAGACACCTCATTGTCCTATGTCTACAAAGAGGTTCCATGCTCCCTGAAAGTTTCTACAACTCCCCTAAACATCACCACCAAGTGAGGACCAACTCTACTTTCTAATGAGTATTTTTTTTTTCAAATGGGTTTTCATTTCTGTAGACTAGAGCCTTATGGGTAGGACTTTTTTCTCAATGAACATTTCACATTGTCCTCTTGCAAACTGTTTTTCCAAGTGGTACTTAAATAAAGCACAGTACATGCTATTCACACACACACACACACACACACACACACACACACACTGCTTTGTCTCTTGTGTGCATACTATTCACACCCACACTGCTTCTGTGCATCTTTATATACCTTCATACTCTTTGTTCACAAAATAGATGTATTTCCGAATTCCACTGTTGAGGGTACAAAGGTCCTTGTATTCACACACAAGCACTAGGGAGATCAGGAATGTTAATTGTGTGGGGGTGTTTCCTCAAAGGAGGAAATACCTGTTTTCTATTCAGAAATCTGGAAGTAGATATTGTTAGTGACCTGATGACCTTTTGTTACCTGTAGAACCAGCCCCAAATCCCCAGAATGTCTGTCATAGACTCTCCCTCCCTATACCTTTATCTTTAGCTCTCACTTAATAGAACCAATCCTTGTATTTTGTCATATGTGTTTTATGGTCTGCTGACCTTTATGCCATCTCAATCAGAGATGACACTAGATCCCAGTCCTTTAAGCCACAGTGCCCATCTTCATGGTCACATGTACTTTGCAAAAGGGTTCCCATGTAGTCCCACTTTCAGCTTTATTGTGTACCTGGAATCTGAATGATTGTTGCCTGGAAACTTCCCTCCAAATTCTATTATGTTTAAATATGATGGCAATAAACCACCCAGCATCAGATTCTCTAGAAGTTTGATCCAGCCTAAGTCAGGCTGAGCAGTTTTCATTCTCACCTCTTCATGGTTCGTTTTCCTGCCTGCCATGACACTTGCTGGGACCCCTCACTTTACCTTCTATTCCTTTCCATTACAAACTTGACTAAAGTGAATAAGTAACAACCATGCCACAGTCTGAATGCCATGCTGTTTAGAAACTTCTACTGCCAAGCAAATTAGTCCATTACTTTTAAACTCAGCCTCACTCAGATTTTTAGGACATAGGCAGAACATAAACAAATAGTTTTCCAGAGCATAAGATAAATGACCTTTAGTTTCACTCCAGATATTGTCCTGTTCTCCGCAACATTCTAGGGCTTTAAACTTGCCTATATATTTTTCTTACAAATGAGTCAAATCTTTGATTTACTTTGAACTGATGCTTGTTAAGATGAAATACAGAAACTGGGCTCATCCTACTCTGTTGGCCATTGTACTGGCTAGTTTTGTGTCAACTTGACACAGCTGGAGTTATCACAGAGAAAGGATCTTCAGTTGAGGAAATGCCTCCATGAGATCCAACTGTAAGGCATTTTCTCAATTAGTGATCAAGGGGGAAAGGCCCCTTGTGGGTGGAACCATCTCTGGGCTGGTAGCTTGGGTTCTATAAGAGAGCAGGCTGAGCAAGCCAGGTGAGGCAAGCCAGTAAAGAACATCCCTCCATGGCCTCTGCATCAGCTCCTGCTTCCTGACCTGCTTGAGTTCCAGTCCTGACTTCCTTTGGTGATGAACAGCAGTATGGAAGTGTAAGCCGAATAAACCCTTTCCTCCCCAACTGCTTCTTGGTCATGATGTTTGTGCAGGAATAGAAACCCTGACTAAGACAGCCATCTAATTTCCCTAGTAATGTTTACTGAAGAGATTGTCTTTTCTGCAGTGTTTGTCTTTGGTACGTTTCTGAGAAAATGAGAAGCAGTGATTATACATGCAGGATCTATATGTCAGCTGGCAGCACGTGCCTCCCTTTCCCCTCTGGAGCACTCTGTTGAGCTTTTAAGGCCCGCAAGGATTGAGCCACTTTGATCCTACTCTCCAGTGCTTCCTTGGTCTTCTAGATGGAACACCCTTGTATATTCTTTCTTGTGGTCTCTTTGGCCATCTTGCTGATATTATTCAATGAATGTGGTGCCTGAGAGATGTCATGTTGGGAATATAGACACACATGCATGTAAAGGCATGTAAAATGGGAAGTATGCTTCCAAAAAAATCCTAGCAAGTGTCAGGCTATGAGGTTATGGATATTTAAATTTTTTGTGTTTTTCTGGCTTATTCTACACCTTTAAGTAGTGGCCTTCACTTTATGACCATTTATAAAGTTTCTAACATTCCAGTTGAGAGTAAAGCACATTAATATAGTATTGAATGAGCACACAGGAAACCCTGGGTTTGATCCCCAGCACCACCTTAAAAATAATCATGTGTGGGAGGCTCCCACCTGCCATTTCAGCATGCAAGAGGTAGAGGTAAGAGGGTCAGAAGTTCAATATAACCCTCAGCCTCAGGGTGAGTGTGAGGCTAGCCCAGAATATGAGATCCTCCCTCAAAAAAGTAATGTTTCTGCCATAAATCAGTTTGTCAGCTAATTATCTGTTACTTGCTATTTGTTTTCCACATGTCCATCAAGGTCATACACTCCAAACCTAAAGCTCCAGTGTGCTAAACGTTCGGCTCCCCGTGAAAGTTATCTAAAACCCTTGCACACAGAAAGAAAAAGGATAAAGTTGAATGTGTTTAATATTGCATAGCCAGACCATCAGTCTAACTGAAATCCCAAATCTATTTATCTTCAGGAATGAGAAGGCTTACTTTTCTGGGTATAGGAGAGCTTTGAGAGGTCTGGAAATCTGTGGAAACAACTGACCCTTGTAAGAAAGAGGTCAAACCCAAGGCTGGCTTAATTTCCACATCTGAGGTAGTGACTCAAAATTGAGTTTGTGTTTTCCATTTCCAGAGATGTGCTTGTCTCTCACGTGGTAAAGGTGCCTGGTAATGGGCTCACACTTAAAAGCTATTTTGAAATGGAATTTTTATAGCGCCATTTTTTTTTTTTGGTTGCTTAAAGTTAATTGCCTTATATCTAATTTTAGTCCCATGGGGAGCAATTTTGATCTCCCCCAGCAAACTTTATCTTAAATGAGGCTGATCTATAATCTTATTACGTATGTCTGGGTGTCTAAAAGTAAATACCATGGCGTGTGCTGTGTCTAAAGGTCACTGTGTGGTTTTAACATGCTCCACAGACTTCACTTTGGGCAAAGCAGTAAATTGTTTTCCTGATGCCAAGTCAGTCACTGTACCAAATGAAAGTTAGGAAAATGTGAGGAAGTCTGGATCACCTTTTCTCATCCATCACAGTTGCTAGGCAACTTGCAGTAGGTCTGCTGCTCTAAGGATATGAATGAAACACTGCACTGGGAATAAAATGGTAACAAGGCTGCAATAATCAGAGAGAGAGAGAGTTTGCACATTACCATTAGCTAGCCTACAGCAGTCAGTCTTACGGTTCAGTCCCTGGACCAGAAACATCAGACTGACCTGCAAATGTTTCCAAGATAAATTTAATACAGACAAACAAACACAGGTACACCAAAAAGCTCAGATAACCTAATCAATACATGAATAAATAAACAGAAGATCAATTTCTCAAAAATAAGTACAAATGACTAATCAATCAACATATACAGAGAGAGAGAGAGAGAGAGAGAGAGAGAGAGAGAGAGAGAGAGAGAGAGAGAGAGAAGCAGAGAGAGGAGTTTAACATCTGTAGCCTCGGGGAACTGCATATCAAAACTACATTGAGATTCTAGTTCACTCTCTGAATGGCTGTCATCAAGGAAACAGAAACCAAAAAAATGCCAGTAAGGGTACATGGAAAAGGGGGACTCTTATGTGCTCCCAGCAGGTCTGCCATTTATGCTCATCCATTGTAGAAATCAATATAGGGATTTCTCAAAAATATGGAAAATGGAGTTATCATATGTTTCAGCTATATCATTGCCTGGCATGACTGCTAGAAGGAACCAAGTTGGCATACAATATAGATGTTTACAGACCGTGTTCACTGGAGTGCTATTCACATGCCTGAGAACTTATGACTAGGTTAAAAAAATTATACGTGTACCAGATGTAGCTTTACAAAGAAGAGCAAAGCAGGCCATTGCAGGATGCCAATGGAGGCCATCCCAGAGAGTAGAATACGCCAGGTTCAGAAAGACAAGGCTAGATTCTACTCATGTAGAGTCCAGAAATATAAAGATGTAAAAGTAGAAGGAGGAAATTATAGAAAAATTAAGAGGAGGAAGAGGTTCAGGTGCAGGAGGCAAAAGGATACTGAAGATAATGTAGGTGACTACATGTGTATATAAAAATATCAAAATGAAACCCATCTTGTATATTGATATAGGCAAATAATATATTGCTAAAACAGAATAATAAAATATGGAAGTATTATGACCCTTATTCTATCAGTACTTGCTGTATATTTGTATTAAATAATGTATTACTTCCTCAAAACTTGTACAATTATCATAAGATAATGAAAAATTGAAATGAATACTTGCCTGAAAAAGATGACGGCATAGAACCATCTTGTAAAATATCAAGGAAGTAAGCTAGAGTATGTATTTATGAGTTTGATTTAATCACCTTACAGCTTATGCATATATAAAAATATCACACCAAACTCCATATATAGAATACAATTGTGATTTATCAATTGAAATAATATCAATTCTCAGGATGATGAGATAACTCTTTGAGAAAAGGCACTTGCCACCAAGTCTGGAGACCTGAGTTTAATCCTTGGGGACCACTCGAAGGAGAGAGTGAGAACTGATTCATATAAGTTGTTCTCTGATCCCTACACACATGCTATGGTACTCACACATACATACCCCCCCCCCCCACACACACACACACACACATATGTAGCCTCCCCTAGCCCTGAGTATGCTGGCTCAGACCTTGCTGCCACTGAGAATGAGACCACCTGGGGTGGAGCCTTCAGACCTAGATGGCTTTATTGTTCTGTCACCTGCTGCTGCTCTTCTCCCTATACATGCACTTCCTCCAGCAAGGCTACACCTTCTAAAGGTTCCATAACCTCCCAGACAGTGTCACCAACTGGGAACCAAGTATTCAAATACCCAAGCCTATGGGAGCCATTTCTCATTCAAACTGCCACAACTTATATCAGGCTTTCCCTGAGATGTGGACACAGGTAAATATCAATGGGAACTTTTCTGTTAAAAAAAAAAAAAGGCCACATACAGCCTGGGATCACAGATGGTACTGTCACCTGTGATGGAGACATATGCTGGTGGGCAGCTGCTGAAGGGTTCCCTTCAGATACCTCTTCCCAAGACAAACAAACAACAAAGCGGTTGTTTCTACAAACAATGCATTTCAGAGTAAGCAGCAGGAAGCAAAGAGGGGTGGTGAAACAACTCGGCAGGTAAGAGCCCCTGCCTTACAACCCTGACATCCCAAGTTTGATGCCCAGAACCCACTGTGAAAGGAGTGATAGATGTTCTCTGATACAACACACCTGCTGAGGCATGCACACACAAACTCTTGGATGCAATGATAAATAAATTTAGAGAGGGAGAGGAAATCAGTGTGCATTTCTCAAGTGTGTGTGTGTGTGTGTGTGTGTGTGTGTGTACACACATGCATGCGCATGCATGTAAAATGGATATGGACAATCTGTGGCTTTCTAAATTACATCTCTAAAGGGTGCTAGTTCCCCCACCTCTTTAACATTGCTCAAAGACTACGGAGGTTTGAATGAGAAATGTCCCTCATGGGCTCTGGTATTTGAACATGTAGTCCTTGATCTGTGGTACTGTTGTACCTTGTGGGAGGTGATACGCCACTATGGTAGGTTTTGAGGGTTCATAATCTCGCCTTACTTCTACTTTGCTCTCTCCTTCTGTTGGAGTTGAATACATGCTGTCTCAGCTTCCTATTCCTGCTGCCATGCCTGCCTGCTGTCATGCACCTTCTCCATGAGCAACCCTTTCCCCTCTTAAACCATAAGCCAACATAAACTCATTTATAAATTGCTTTTGGTCATAGAGTTTTATTAACAACATAAAATTAGCCATTATGAATATATAGTTTACAACAAGAATAAAAGTTCAGCAAGCAAAGCGGTAAGGTGGATTTTCTGAGGGGCATTATTTAACTCAAGGTTACATGCCATTTTGGTCTTAAATAAGTACACATTTGCTGTCCTCCAAAGAATGCCTCTTGGAAAACTCACATCATTTGTGCAGGCAGTTTGGGCTTTAGCGGTAGTTTTCCGACTCCTCGACAGGACAGTCAAGGCAAACTTCCTTTCTCAGGCTTTCTCTCCTATGTCCCCATTACTTTCCTTGTCTGTCTATACTGCTCATTGTGAGGAGGGTAACAGACTAAAACACAGCATCAGGAAGAGTACCACCCTCTGCCTGGACCTTACTGGCATCTCTTGCTCAATGACACATTGCTATCTGTAAGGTAGAAGACGCAGTAGCTAACTCACTGAAGATGGAGCTGAAAGAGAACAGACCTTCCATTTATCTGATTTCACTCATATGACAACACACCCAACTAATGGAGCTGAGCTCACAGGGTATGAATAGGTGAGCTCTGGGTGACACACAAGGGGACAAAGAGACCTTTCAGAAGAATTTGATGACTGCCTTTGACACCATCTCAACATCAATGAACAGAGCATTAACAAAGCATTTGATCTCTCTCTCTTTCTCTCTCTCTCTCTCAATGGATCTTATTATAGCAATGGCAGCAGAGAGCTGTTTGGCAAAGGAAACCAAGCCAAGGATACCACATGACTTTACAGAATCCCAAGTATGAATCAAGACAAGATATAGCTGTGGGGACTCAAGACATGTCAATTTCCAGGGGACTTGGTTTTCACTATGAAATCCAATAACCAGAGTGGGATCCAAGAGTGACTTAAAAACTGTTCAATGATGAACAATTTAACTGAATTGATCATGACTTAGCCTCTGACCCCTTTATCAGACATAGGAGTTAGATAAGAGGATCTGCTGCCCTAGAAAAAAATGGTTTTCAAATATATCTAGGGTTTGAATCTTCCCGGAGCACTGTTTGCACACACTGTTGACATCTCTGTCCCCATAGTTGCTAGATCATGGGACTTAGATGGGCCTGAGACTGGCATTTCTAGAAGATCAGCAGTGGAACTCCTGTTGCTAGTCTTGGGAGTACAATTTGAACACTCCAGAAAAGAAAACGCAAAGGAAACAGTGGTGTATTTTGGGGATTAATCCTCAGGAAGAGCCCCTTCACTGTACATGCCTAAAGTCGACTGACTCCCCCTGGTGTCACTGGGTTTCTACAATGGTGAGCATGAGAACCAGAACGAAAACTCCAGACCCCACATTGAGTCCAGTGAGGTGGCTGACACCTGTAATCCCAGCACAAAGAGACAGAACCCTGGGTCTTGCTGGCCAGCCGACCTAGTCAAATGGATGAATTTCCAATCTTTTCTGAAAACCAATGTGTGTGATGCCTAGTTGATGAATAAAACCAGGAATCAAAACCTGGCTTCTACATGTATGTACACATATATGTACAAGTATGTGAACATGTATATATGTGCACACACGCGCACACTCGCGCAAAACACACACAGGAAACTTTAGGAAACTTTTAATGGTTGTGTAAGGTTGCCCACTAGATGAGTATAAATAAAGTCAGACCTCATTCCACCTAGATAACTCTTAATAAGCACCGGTTACATGAAGAATCAAAACAGTGACTCTAAACAAATTATCTCTGACACTATGTGCTGATTTATATATCCCCACCTTGGGTACTCAGGTATACATAAGCTGTTTATTTCCAGAATACTGAATGGAAACCTGCCTTCTGCTGATGCTGAACATGTTCAGTGCTTTTGAGGGTGGCTTCAAGGAAAGTGTGACCAGTACTTTCAAATGTTCTCTCTCTCTCTCTCTCTCTCTCTCTCTCTCTCTCTCTCTCTGTCTCTCTCTCTCTCTCTCTCTCTCTGTTTTTTTTTTTGGGGGGGAGGGCAGGGTCAATACTTAGATCAGGGTGGCCTTGAACTCAGAGATCTGCCTCCAGAGTGCTGGGCCCGATGAAGGCTTGCGTCACCTTACATGGGTACATCTTGGCTTTTCATGAGCTCACTGTTCACTCATAGATGCTGCCTTGACCTCATAGCAAGAGTGTCTGAAGCCCAGGAACACTGGCAGATCGCAGCACATATGTGGCTTTCTGATGAAGCAGCAGGTAGTATGCCTGAATGCAGGAGAAAGTGCACACACACACACACACACACACACACACACACACACACAAACACACAACTGAGAACAGAGAAAACCTCTAGCCTGTCAGGTTTTCATAGAACTTGATCTTCTCTGCCTATCTGCCACTATGTCACTCCGCTCTGGGTCAGTCACTGTCACATGCACAGGGTAGAGGATGGGGGAAAGGATGCAGCAGCCCAAGAGGCTTGTTCATCTTGGTCTCTATCATGGGGCTTTTCTTGGCCACATTTTGCTGAATATGACTCACGAGGAAGACAAGAGGCCACTCGTTCATAGCACAGGCGGTGAGATTGTTTCTATTGTTGCTGTGGCATCTGCTCCAGCTAAATCATGTCCTTAGCTCCTAGAGGAGGAAGCTCCTACCAACATCCCCATCATTGTGGGAAAGGACTAGGGGTGGGGCTGGGGAATTCCTGGGCCTCGTTGCATTCCATAGCTTTCCTACCCTAGGCAATGACTCAAATGTTTGGGTACACCAATGAAGGGCTTGACCATGGGCATATCTACTGGGCAGGGGTATGTTCAAGGTCACTCACTAGTCAGGCATGCTCTTCCATTTCAATTCTCTGAAACCAGCCCATGTTTTAGTAAAACAGGCTCAGTGTGCACATCTCTATGATCCAAGCCCCTCCTGAGACCACCCTAGGGAAGAAGGACCTAGCTTCTTCTAGCTTCTTGACCTGGAGTGAGATAGCTATACCATCCTTGTGGGTAAGATTTGACTGTCTGAATCCTCTAGCCTACCCACTAGAGGGCAATTGAGCAGAACTGATAACTGGTCCATTTAGACATAAATGTGTTTTATCACATAAAATCCATAAGCAAGGTGTGTGTAACCTTCCTTCTAGGTCTCCTCATCTCCAATCCCTAGGAAGCTCCTCCAGCAATACTTTCCCATGCGGGCTCCTCTTGACCCAGGGCTTCTCATGGTTGTGGAGATTTGCTGGCACTAGGACAATGCAGGCAGGAAAGAGACTGGTTTGGAAATGAATGTGTCTGCCAGGGTGGGGCCGGCTGTTAGGGAGAGCTCAAGTGTGAGAAGTTAAGCCTTCCACATGCTCCTTCTCACAAACACTTGGCACCAAGTGCTCCACACAGAGGCCATGCCCGGAGATGAGCAGGGTCCATGGGAATTGGAGGTAAGCGATTCTTGGAAGTCAAAGCAGGCAGGCAGCCAGCCTCTGGTAGGTTTGTCCACAGCATTCCAGGCCCAGTGCTGAGGTAGACCTTCTCCTGACACTGCCCCCAAGAAGAAGATGGGTAAACACAGGATAAGCCTGGATAGGCACAAAATGAAATAATACAACATGCTGGATCCCTGGGAGAAGGTTAGGAAGAAAAGTTCTGCATTTGGGTGGACTGTGACTAGACCAGAGATTGTAGACCAGCCCAGAAAGGAGTCCATGAGGAACTCAAGGGGTAGTAAAGGGGAAAGGCAACTCAAGTTAACTCTAGTCAGCTGCCCAACAAAATCCAGAGAGTGACTTAATACTGGAGTGCGTTGCTGGGAGGATGGGGCTTAGGAGAAATTCTGAATTCTGAGTAGTTTCTGAATTCCATATCTGAAAACCATGCTGGTATAGGTGTTGAGCCTTGAATGTAGCAGGTGGTGCTGGTGAAACCATGCATGAACTCTTCTCTAGATATCTGGGATCTACAAAGAATGAGACCTAGATAGACTGGAGCTTCCTCAGGATGTCCTTATTAACAAGAGACTGAGAGCATCAAGTCCAACCTGGGTGGCCAGACAATCATCTTACTTTAAATCACCATTTGTCCCCAAGCAAACACACCAGCAGAGCTCATCTAAACCTGTAGACATTCACTCTGGCAGGGCACTGAGTGCAGCAGCTGGTGTCGCTGCAATGGAGACAGCCTCCACGATGCAGCTAGGGCTTCTGATCTCATTCTAGGAAGTTCTTTTAGGTGACTTAAAAGTGGAGTCATCTTGCTTTCCTGGTAGTCTGCTGTTACTTTGTTTGCCTTACCTCTGGGCAAACCTGTAGCCCTTGTTATTTCTACCACTCTACTGACAGTAGACAGACAGATACACAAGCATGTGCACACACACATGCATAGACACACAGATACACAGACACACACACACACAGATACATAGGCACACACACATGCATAGACACACAGATACACACACACACACAGATACACAGACACACACACACACACATGCATAGACACACAGATACACACATACACACAGATACACATTTCTTACCATGTTTTGGACCTGAGGTTTCACTTTCTTACTTACATTGTTTTGAATTTTATCTATTTATTTTGTTTTGTTTCTGGTCCTCTTTGCCTTTCTTTTGGGTAGAAAAACAGACAAGTGTTTGATGGAAGAAATAAGCAAAAATATCAGCTCCTTTTGAGTTGTTTGCTGAGCTCTTTCTCCATCATCTTCCATTTCCACACCTGATGGGACAAGTACTCCATCTAATGACAGAGGCCACATGTCAGAAGCCAGCTTACTAAGCCTGGTGTGTCCTGATCATGTTAGGCAGCACCAACAGTAACCTTGGTTATGGTCTTGATGGACACCCCAGCAGGTAGAACCTAGACACTTCTGACCCCCCAACATGGAACAAGTTTCATTTAAGATATTTTGACTCTCATTTTTAAATTTCCTTTACTCCAGCTTCCTGCTTCCACTTATCTTCTATATAAGTCCCTCAAAAAGAAGCAGGAAATGAAAAGATTTCCAAGAAGGAGGAAGATGATAATCTTTGAATCAAGGAGATCCAAGGACACAGCTCTTGACCCTAAAGGGAAAGATTCCAAGAATAAAATAGGTCCATGGGCACAAGGACCCAAACCCAAGCACCTTTTTGAAATAGCTTTAAAGATAGAATCTTGACTTGAGAATGCTTTTATTTTTTTGTGTGTGTCAGCCCTTCTGTACTGCCAATTTTTGCAGCTAATCATAGCTGTTCTGTGAATGCTACTTGCTGCTTCCTGGACAGGTGGCCAGCTCTTGCTCTCGGTGCCCTTTTATGCTCACCAGGCGATTCCTTGTACCAACAGGACACAGGCAATACTATTCACAATTGAGCCACCATCTTTCTTTGCCTTTCAAACTCTGCCCCTCCCTCTGCCTGTGGTTACTACTCAGAAACATGCACCAATTTGATTACCATCTCTGTCCTCAAACTTTAGAAATTTTAATGAATATTAATACATTAAAGAAGTGACAATTATAGCAATGTATCATTGATAGCATGGTGTTTTAAATACATATTTATATAGAGCTGAAGAGATGGTTCAGGGGTTAAGAGCATGTACTACTCTTGCAGGGGACATACATGTGGTTCCCAGCACCTATGTCAGGTGGCTGACAAGCACTCATACTCCATCTCTCAGCGGGCACAGGCAGATACCTCTGGTCTCTGTGGGTACCTATACTTATATGTGCATACCCACAAACAGGTATACACTTACTTTTAAAAATAAGAAAGGAAAATGGATAAATCAAGTTAACTAATATATTACCTTAGACAACTGTTTTTTTTTTAATGATGAGGTTATTTAAATTAGTCCCTTATAGGATTTTCCCAATACATAATACATCACATTAACTATAGAATTTATGTCTCCAATCTGAAATATAGCCATTAACTGTGGAATTTATGTCTCCAATCTGAAATATAACCTTTAAGATCTCCCTAGTTCCAAACACGATTTCCAACTCTAGTGTACAATACCTCCATTCCTTGTTTCTACCCAGGATGCTCTTGTCTGGCCAACATTGTCTGTTTAGATTGCACGATTCAGGATTCTGAACAAGTTCTAGTTGCTACACAGGATTTCTCCCCCATTCTCAGTCTTACCAGTGGTATATCATGTTCTCTCACACATGTTATGGTTATTTGACCCTGGAGGCTGATGGGAATTCCCTGGGTACTGTTGAGAAAACCCAGACTCTTGCCTGACAGACAGAACGAGAACCCACAAAGATGAATGACTGTCACATATGGGTTTACCAGGCTTTAGACGTGATATTATATACAGTTAAGAGTTGAGAGCCACAGGTTAATATGCAGGCAACTCACTTTAGTATTTAACCAGCTATGCTAATTGCTGCTTATCTGTCTCCTGGGTACATGTTCTGTCACTTCCATGATTCCACTGTCATCCCCAGTCAGTTTCTGCCAAGTGCTGTGAGATCTCCTTATCTCTATCTGTTGTTATTTGTTCTTTTTCTTGGAAGCCTCAGCTGGGGGACACTCTGCTCTGCCTCATTTGCTCCATTGGGAACTCCTGGTGAATGCCTTAAAGGGGCATTCACAGTTGGTTTCTGACAGGTGTTTTGAGTACCTGATTTGATGGAGTTTTGCTATCTATCTATCTATCTATCTATCTATCTATCTATCTATCTATCTATCTCTATATGTCTTCTGTCATTTGCTATTTATCTTTTTATTCTGGGTTGCTATATGTTCAGTAAATTCACATATTTAAATTTGAAAGTATAGTTATCACAAATCACTCTCTGGATCATGCAGTACAACACCTAACCTAGTGTTAGATACAAGATTAAGATTGCTCGATGAGTATTTTGAAACACATCTCAGAAAGTAGTAAAATCATGTTTTTCCTTAAATGCTTTTGCATCTTTTCAATATTCCAGGCAGTAGAACTCTCACAGTGAGAGCAATAGTACTCCCTGGGATTAGAATCATTGGCTAACTGGTCGACCTTGATAAGCTCCTAATGCATTCCAGCCTCTTCTGTGGTGGAGGACTCTTACCCAATTAGATGGAGTAGAAGACTGGAGGGCTGAGTCTCCAGCACCCCAGCAGCTGTGACACTTAGGAAGTTTCTTCCTCTCTTTCTCATACAGGGAGACTTGTTTTTTGCTTCCTCATGGGCTGTATGCTGGTCTCCATTTCCAAATGCTATTCTGAGTAGACCTTGTGGACTTCTTTTCTATCCATTAACACCCAATTTCTTTTGTTCCCATTTTCTCTTCCTGGAGAAGATGGTTATTTCTTTAATAAGGCCAGTTTGTAGTGACACTTGTCTTGTTCAAAAATTGGGCAGGATATCAATCCACCTATAATATATAGCTATACACAATACTACAGTCTATTCATGATATCACTCTTCAGTGTGCAATCTATTTGCCTGTGGCTGTGCACAAGTTCCTACATATCCAAGTTATGTAAGAATTTGATGAAATCATACAGTCTTAGAACCTTGAATAGAGCTCAGCAAGCAGCAAGCAGCAAGCACTCCACACACAGACTTTCTCTTGCCATCATTTTCCCTTCAGAAAAGACACTTGATGGTCTCCAGGTTACTCCATTAGTCCCAGCCCACTCAATTGCTACCATCCTACCCTCCACCCACAACTATTCCTTATTCCTTCTTGCCCAGAGTCACTATCAGTGGCAGGAATGGCAGCATTAAGAGTGGATATAGAGCTGTTATAGGATTTCAGAGTTATACAAATTCACTATGTCTATTGCTTTCTTAGCCATCACCAACTGTAATCACCTCAGCATTTCTAGGCATGGAGGGGTTCTGATGACAATGGCATCTTAGGTGCTGGGTCAGTTGGAGCCTCCAGCCTTCACCTTGCTTCCTGTCATTTAGTATTCTATAAGATGGCATCATGGGATCTTGTTAGATCCGTTTTGTCTGAACTATGCTGTCATTGGAAATGTAATCACCTCCAGGAGTCAGCGAGCACTGCCTCATTAATTCTGGCCCAGATGTGATGTCAGGAAAGCTGGCAGCATTCAGGTGAGATGCTCTAAACAACTGCTTAGGATGCCTGTCTGCATCTAAGGAGAGAGGGAAGAGATGTAGTAGCTTGTCTTTGAGATCCTAAAAGTAATTTATCACAATATAATGAGAGTCAGAGGGAACTTGATTTTGTAACATAAAATAATAGTGACACATAAACCTTCAGAAAGGGTAGAAAGGCATGTTAGAAGGATTGCTTTGGGAACAGTCATAGGGTGGATTTAGAAAAAATGTACAATTACAGTTTTGAACACAGTTTAGTTAGCAAAGGGCTTACCATGTAAGCATAAGGACTTGAGTTGGATCTTCAGAATCTACTATATATATACATACAATAACACAACACATACATATGCATGTATGTACATATGTAAGTATAAATATACATATGTACACACAGAGAGATACATATAAACACAACACACACACATATTCTGAGTAGTAGTGTGTTTTTAATCTCAGTGTTTGGGATATGAAGATATACCAATTCCTTGAGTTCATTGGCTAGCCAAACTAGCCTACTTGGTGAGCTCCAGGTCAATGAGAGACCCTGCCTCAAAAAAGGGAGTGTGTAGATGGTGCCTGAAGAATCATACCTGAGGTTGATCTTTGTCTTTTACACACACACATAGACACACACACACACACATACACACACACACACACACACACACACACACACATGAGTGAGCACAGATACTCAGACACATAGGAATGGGTTATGGAAGGATAGCTAAGTTCTCATGTACTTTTGTCTCTATCTCTTACTATTAAATGCTATTTATTTATTGAATGAGACAACACAACAGACCCACAGAAAGCCAAGCCAAGCCACTGATGGGCCTCTTAGTTCTGGCTCCTCTCTCATCTTTTTCCTTAACTAAATATTTCACTTGTATAGGATCCGAGCCTACATCCATTCTGTGTGATATATGTGTTAGGACCTGGTGGACAGTAAAGCCACTAGTTCTGATTAGCTTTTTTTTTTTTAAATATAACTTCTTGTAAGGAAGAATATAATAATAATAATTATATATATATATATATATCTATATATATATAAAATAGCTGAGGCACTATGTTATAACAATAACAATAACACTCTAAAATTCAATGTATAATGAAGGGGTTTAATTTTAATTGTTTAATTTTCAGAAGATCGTTTGCCATATACCCTGTATCTTTGTGTGGGGGATGGAACAATGGCATGTAGGCTGAGAATTTGGGGAGACTGTGGAGTAAAGTTTCTGCTCTGACAACTAACATCCCGCTGCCTGTAGAGCTGCTCTGAGACAGTTCTAGTTTAGTATTTGGAATGCCTGGACTGGATCAAGGCTGGGTGGCCTGGTACCACAAGTGTGGACAGAGGTATGTGTCCCGTGGCTTGAGGTGGTCGTACATTCCACAAGTTATTTGTTATTTGGAGACATATATAGGCATCAAGATCATGTATTTAATCCCCTACATGATAACAATATTTGTTTCAAAAATCAAGGTCTCCTATACTTCCCTAGGGAGTACTATAGGCAGTGAGCACTTGTTATTGTGTGTGTTATTGTGGACAAATGGGTTGCTACATGTTAACATCAATAATGGAACACAGAAGCTTTGCCAGAATAGTTAGAAGCAAAAATTATCCAGAATCACAGGAGTTGACTGGGCCTCGAAAGAGGTTGAGGGAAAACAAGTGATAAAGCACCAGGTTAAAGGGTTCAAACTCAAGGGACACATTACCCTGGGTATTTATGTGTGTGTTTACCCACAATGTGAGAGGAAGCCAGCAAAAGAAACTCTAAGCTATATTTGACACAGACACATGAGTCAGTACATTGAATTATCAATTTTAAAACTTCCAAAACCAGCATCTATACAAAGGAGTCCCATCTTGGCATAGATGCCTGGCTTTACCTACAGCTGAGGATACACTCAGAGAGGCCATTTGGTCTATAGATAGGCAATATATCTATAGAACTTCTGACCTAATGCCTCAGCAGGGAAGTGGAAGGTTGTGGTGCTTGGAAAGTTGGAGTGGGTGGAGGTGCGACTGTGGCTGCTGACACTAGGGCAGGGGACAAACTGCTCTAGAGCCTTGATTTTGGTAGAATGACTGGGCAGTATCTCTGAATCTCGAACCAAGTAGACAAGCTTACTTACATCTAGGCTCAGCACTTCTCTGAAAGCAAGACTCTCACTGAAGTGTCTCTGAGCTGGAGCGTTGCCAAACAGGAAGGAGGGTAACAATATGGAGGTTTATTTGCACTTCTGGAAGAGTGGCAGGCATGTCCAGTGTTGTTTATCAAGCAGCTGCCCCTCTATAATACCTGCTGTGCCTGGGTACATTAATATGATTAATAATTAATCCTCCCCTAAAGTTTCTGATTTTGCTTGGTTCCATTAATAAATTAAAAAAATATATCAGAACAATTCAAAGAAAACTTTTGGAATATAGCTGTTGAGGTTTTTGTCTTATACAGTATTCTAATGCTAAGTGTGGGAAAGACTCTACAAAGACCTGGAGTATGTGTGTAGCTCCTCTGACCCTGCCCCCAAGTTAGTTCTGATAGGTGAATACAGATGCCAACAGGCAATAGATGGACAGAAGAGACATAGATGGGGGTTTAGGTTTTCACACGCTTGGGAGAAGAGATGGGCCATGAGGAAAAGAAGGTGCAGGAGAGGGGGAAGGGTGGGTTAAGGGTCAAGAAAGTGTTACCCTGAGGGCTGCCTAATTGGAGTTAATAGCAGCCCAGATGGAACATGGTAAATAGAAGTAACTTGGGATTATCGATAGGAAAGTAGATGCTGATAGCATGGAGACTAGGTATCTGCCCAGCTCTTATGCTGATTAAGGCTTATTGTAAATATAAAGGCTATGTATGAGTGTGTCTTTCATCCAGGAACTCAATGATCAAGGTGGGTAGAAGCTCTGGGCTAGGGATTTAAATAATTTATACTCCATATAGCAATAAAATGACTTCTAATGGCATATTGCTATACCCATGTATTAAGGTGTTAGCCCTCATAGAAGCTTCTTCTTGCAGTAGACAGCAATTGACAAAGAGATGGACCACTAGACAGTGAGGGACTTTGGAACTCTCAGCCCTAAATGGGATGTCTTTATCAATCACCTCCCCCTCCCCCGCACCCCCGCTACCTCTACCCAAGGTTCAGGGATCTATATGGGAGAGGAGGTAACAAGATTATAAAAAACCAAAGATGGTGGATGAAACAGTGTCTTCAAAACCTAACAGGACACAGGCACATATGAAGTCACCAAGATCATGGTAGCATACACGGGACCTGCACAGGTTCAAACCAGATGAAATCCCAGTACTGAGGAGGAGAAATGGACACAAAGTTCCACTTGTAACCAAAAAGCTATTTGATATTGATGTACACTGGGAAAGAGAAAACCAGTGTGCTCTGATGGAGTGTCACAGGATGCTTAACCATACTGCAGGGCAGGGCCTACAACTAGGAGAATATGGCCAACACAAAATGGTGGTGTGTGTGTGTGTGTGTATTTGTTGTTTTTGTCTTACTGGCATTCTTTCAGTTTGTCTGTTTTGACTTTTGATTTTTACTTTTTTGTTGCTTTTCTTTCTCTCTATTTTTTTTAAATAGAGAGAACATAAAGTTGGGTAGGTAGAGAGGTAGGGAGAATCTTGGAAGAGTTGGGGAGAGGAAAGACTATAATAAAAAAAAACCCTATGAAAAAAATTAAATAAAAAGTTTAAAAGAAAAAAAAAGAAGACATTGGAAAATGTAGGGGGACAAAAAGACCTAAACCTTTGTTGGAGCTGTTCATGTAGGTAACTTGGTGTAATACTTGCCTAGTATGCTCAAAGCCCTGGGTTTGTTCCCAGCCCCACATAAACTGGTCATGTCAGTGCACATGTGTGATCCCAGGACTCAGTTCCAGGAAACATTACCCTCTTCCATTTATCTGTTATCTGCTCGACTGCTTATGTAAACGGTGTCTAAATGCTGTACACAGTCACCTTCCAAGAATCTACCTCATTCGTCCAAACAAGGCAGGTTTCTGAATGCGTAAGTTCTCACAGCTTTGGGATCCACGAACTATTTAGATTCATTCTGCTTTCTTGCTTATCCCTCCGTGTTGATTTCCTAATATGAACTGTTAGTTCACTGGGGCTTCTCTTTGGCTGAATCCCTTGCTCACCACAGGTCTTCATAGATGGCTTGCATAGACACCATTCTTTAATTTGGGGTTTGAACCTCTGCCATCTATCTCATGCCCCTTTCTTGTCATCAATAGTGTTGCAATAAATACAAACAATATTCGAGAGCCTTTGGCTATAGGCAAATGGCGCCAGCATTAATCAATGAGCTATTGAGTCTATGCCACATACTCTGGATACTGTGTAATTCTATTTTTCTGGCTCTAAACAGACTCCAAGACTTAGTTTAGAAATCTCCTTGCCTTTCCTAACTTAGCTCATAATGATCTCATGCAGAAATTTGGACTTCTGGGCAAAGAAAGTTGAGCAATGAGAGTTATGGGGTTGCCTCAGCCTTGATGAAATGTGAGCTGTGTGTGGTGTGACAGAATGCAGTCAGGTCTTTCTGAGAGCCATCTCTGCCCCACCATCATAAGAACTATAATGGCTGTCCCTCTGCAGTAGACTTAATGTGCATGCTAAATTTCTACAATCTGGGCTAACGAGTTGGCTCTGTTGGTCAAATGCTTTCTTTGTAAGAATGAGAATCTGAGTTTGATCCCTAGAATCTATATAATATATTTGGGTGTGATGTTAACCCAGCACTGGGGAGGCAAAAATAGGTATTTCCTGCAGCGCCTAGCCACTCAGCTTGGTGAGCTACTGGCCAGGGTAAACAAGGTGGATTGCATCTGAGAAATGATTTTCAGGGTTGACCTTGGCCTCAATATATGTGCACAAGCACCTGCATAGACAAGTCTAGAACACACAAACACACACACACACACACAGAGGAGAAACATGTATACATATGCATGTAAACACAGATACATACATGTGCATGCATACAGACAGAAACATACATGTACACACACAGAAAACATGTATACATATGTATGCACACACAGAGACATACATCTGCATGCATACACATGAAGAAACATACATGTGCATACACACAGCACTCAGGAATCAGAAGCAACGTGTTCAGAGATAGCATGCCCTGCACCCTATCACCAGCAAATATGGAACAGGTAAGAGCCAGTGTGTAGGGTGAATGACTGGGGAATCACAGCCACCCCAAGGGTCTCTGGGATTAGCGGGAGCTGAGGAGACAAAATGGCCTTAAGTGAGCAGAGAGGAGAAGGCAAGGAGCAGAAGGGCATCCACACATGAGGCGGGGACAGCACCATCTCTTCACAGGCAGCTGTGATGGCAGCTGGACTCATACGCCTCCACCTCGAGAGAATACAGTGCTGGGGAAAGTCTGCGCTGACAGAGCCTGAAAGACTGTGTTTCTCTTCAATATTAGAAAATATCCCTTTTCATTTTTTAATTAAAAATGGATTTTTTTTCATATTTTGGTGACAATTTCTCCAAATCCACACTTTTTTTCTTTTCTTGTTCTTTCTGAACAGAATACCATTGGCACAGGCACCAGGACCAACAATCAATAAATGAGACCTCATGGAACTGAAAAGCAAGACGTATCTGCTTTCATGCCATGGGGTGGTTTTGATTTAAAATATGAATCTGAGCTGACCTCACTGAGAACAAGGCTTAAAGACTGCACAGAGGGAGACCAAGTATTCCAGGTGGAAAGCAAGACAGAGTGGAGGCCCTAAGGTGAAAAGGCGCCACAGCAATGGAGGGAGAGATAACAGGGACAAGAACATGGTGCGGAGAACACATGAATCCACACACTCACAAGTCCGACCTTGCTGAGTTAGCAGTGAACTGAGTGAACCTGTACTATCCCAGCTTCAATAATGAGTCTGTACACTATGAAAGAACTTTAAACTAGTAAACTCGGTTCACACACCTAGAATGGCTTTGTCTCTAGGCCTTCTGCTGCCGTTTGACTTGATGGAGGGACTCTGGTGTACAGGCCTCTGTCAATTATACTTCCATCTATTGCCTGTTTTTCAGTTAAGCATTTCATAAAGGTCGCCACATGCCCAGTCTCTGCCCTAGAGCCCTCCTGCCTCTCTGACCTCTCTGCTTGGTATTTCCATTTCTGTCTCTTATACATCTCCTGCTACAAGTCAAGCCAGAAGCCGGCACTATCATATTCTAACACTGATAGAGAAGAAAACATTTTGAGTACATAACTACTTGTATAATAGACTCAACAACAAAAGCAAATTCTGCAGATAATTCCCCAGGACTTTTAAGTGAATATAAAAGGAGGGAAAGAATTCCTCTGGCAAACCCACATTGCCATGGCCCCATGAGACAGCAAGCTTTTCCTTGCCACTCATATCAACTCTCAGCAGTGCGCAGTCAGGAAAACTCTAGGTAGCTCCAGACCTGGAGACATGGAACAGAGGAAGGAGAGGGACCTGGGATGCCCCTTTCCCAGTGTTATGAGAATCAGCAGGTCCCATCTTTGATGGATGCTCTGGAGACTATGATAGGTAGGGCTGTCACTCCTCCAGAAAGGGGATGGTCATGCAGAGGATGTCATAGACTCTGATACTACGCCATTTCTGGTCCTCTCTACCAGAGTGCCCTGGCCATTCTATCTGTGTCTCTCCTCCATTTGGCTCCCTTCATTTGGCCTCTATGAAGAGGACAGGTAAGGCATTGTGTGGAAATGTCTTTTGAATAAAACATCTCCTCCAGGAGGAGGAGGGAAGCCCATGGGACCCAGAGAGCAAATAGCCTTTTAATCTGGCTTTTCCCGTTGAGCAAAATGCTTTTTGAATTCGTGTACATTATTGCCCAAACCACTAATCCAATCCTTGACATTGCTGAATAATGTTCCCTGTGCAGGTATGACAACTTGACCCATAAAACAACCCAATGAGTAACCGTGTCGTCAGTATGTGGCTATTATTAATAAAGATGCTGTGAGTATGTAAGATTTTATGTGGGCGCACATTTGTAATGAGATATGATTATATTTATAAATATCTTCTTGTAGATTTTTCTGTTGTAAATAGACCGTTTCATTCCTTACATAGTCTATGGGTAGTTTGTAAAACATGTTATATTAATTAATTAATCAATTAATTTTTTACATTCCATATTTAATTCCCCACCCAACCCCATCCACCCTCCAACTGTTCCACATCCTATACTTCCTCCCCATCCCCTGTCTCCACATGGTTGTCCCTACTTCACCCCCAACCCCACCTGACTGCTAAACTCCCTGGGGCCTCCAGGCTCTTGAGAGTTAGGTGCATCATCACTGAATGAGCACAGACCCGGCAGTCCTCTGCTGTGTGTTGGGGCCTCATATCAGCTGCCGTATGCTGCCTATTCATGTTATTTTTTTATATTAACTTATTATCATAATTAACCTTTTAAAGCTAGAGTTAATTTTATTATTAATTCTCTAGGTTTTCAGGTTTGCAGTCTTCTGTAGCTAGAGGTTATTTTACTGCTAGTATTCATATTCATTTGCCTTTGGTTTTTTTTCTGTAGTCTAATGGCTTTCACCGGTACCTCATAGGAATGTTGATCTGGGGTAGAGGCAGGGAGGCCCTGCCTTTTCCTCATGTTCAGGATTTCTCATTCATTAACATGCTACCTTTAGATATTTGGTCATCTTTTACTTTATTTCTTTAAGATTTCATTTTATATACATTGATTATGTGTATCTGTGTGTGTCTGTGTCGGGTGTGTTAATAGGGTGCAGGTGTCTGTGGAGGCCAGAGGCAGACACTCAACGTCTTGAAGTTGGAGCTATAGTCACTTGTAAAAACATTCAACATAGATCGATGCTGAGAAGGCAACCTGGTTCCTCTGGACAGGCAACATGTACGAGTACCCACTGAATCATCTCTTCAGCCACTTGCTTTATTTGTTAGTGCCTGGGATCAAAACTAGCCCTTGCATACACTGTGGGCATAAGCTTTACCGCTAGGCTATGTCCCTAGACCCTTCCACCCTCATAAATAACAAAATGCCTATCAATTTGTGTTTTTTCAAGAGTTTAAATTAAGCATGACAGTATTTATTTGAACTTTATGTTGAGCCTTACTAATATGGAAAATTAGAATTTTAAAGATTCAGTCATTGAGTTTCAAGCACAAACCTCATTTGAACCCAGTGCGTCTTAGGGTAGATTTAGAGTATATGTGCTTGAATATATTTAAGATCTTATGACACTGTTTATTTTACCTTGGTCTATAAATCCTCAACCTCTCATGTGCTTTCTCTGGCTCCCCATCTCTCTTGCTGATTTATCAGTTTTAGATCTTCCAGGCTTTCAGAAAAGATTTTATAGATTTCCAACCTCTCTTAATGTTTAGAAACAATATCTATGGCAGAAAAAAAATACATGGTCTTTTCAAAAAATTTTTCTTTTCTTGAAAATTTAAAACAGGTGAATAATAAAATATGAATATATCTACTACCACTTCCCTCTCTGACTCCCCCAGTATCTGGGACAACTTTCCCTTCCCAATCTCATGACTTTTTTTTTTTTTAATCTTCCACTAAATACAGTTAGTGCCGCCCCTACGTGCACGGGTGTGGGTCAAACAGTAGAGCATGCAAAATCTACCGCTGGCTACAACCTCCAACAGGAAAAAAAAATCCTTGAATAGTTTGGGTATTTCTCAACCAGATGAGATTAGTTTGAGAATTTTTACTGTGGGAACCCCCCTAGCCCATTTCATCCATTTATCTGCCGCAAAGGATTTTCTTTTCCGTGCATTGATCAAAGCGACAAAGTGGCTCAGCTCTCACAATCGCTCATTTTAAAGATAAGCTTTGAATGCTGCTTTGAATGCTGGAAATAGAAGTGTCATTCAAAAGAGAAAATCTTTCTTCCCACATAACCAGACACCTAACTTTATTTGCCTTAATGCAACTGTCGCTAGTTGATCATCAATATTGTTAACTTGTTGGTCTACTCTGGGAACTACTTCATCTTGGGTCGTTCCCCCCAACCCCGCCCCTTATTCTCCGGGTCCTTTGCCATGGAATAGATAAAATACCACTTCGGAGGAAAACTTGGTGAACTAGAAAAATACTGCAACCATTTCATAGAACAGTATGTATTCTATTACAGTAATGGTGGACACTCTGTTACACATTTTACGTCCAGCCTAAGTTGGACTAATTGAACTGTAACTGTTACGTTACTTAACAATTCTCATTTCCCACCCTACCACCTATGAAATGAACAATGGATTGTTTTATGATCTAATACGAGTTCAGCACTGGTGCTGACAAGGCAAACACTCAATAAATCCTTGATGGTTGTGGCTGTTGCTGGTACTGCAGGTGCCCCTTTCCAAAGGACTCACCAGAAAACTGCTCCCACAGTGGAGAGCACTACGGAAGAACAAGGAGATGGTCCAGTGTCCTGTGTTGAGGTCTATTTCTGGTTCTTTATTTCACCCCCTGAAGGTCAGCTGTTGGGCTGTGAAGCCCTGAACCCTGAACAGATAACAAGAGGAAAGGAGGCATCTAAGCCTCCAGTGGCTCTTCCAGACCCAGGTTCTACTAGGCAGACTTCCTTCTGTTCTTGAAAAAAAACTCATAGCTCACTAGCTATTCCTTCTCTTGGGCCCATACTGACTTACAAGTTCAGCCTGCCATTATTTGAACACACACACACACACACACACACACACACACACACACACACACAGAGGCATACAGACTGTGGAGACTCAGGATATGTCTTGGACTTTAAGGCACCCAGGGGAATCTAGACCCGAATTTCCAGAGGACACCTGGGCCCGTGTGCTGGGATATCAAGAGCATAGAAAGCAAAGGAGCTGGTGAAGAAAAGGAGGGGCAGACTGTTTTCAACTTTATTGTTACTTCTGGAGGGGAAGGAGGTAGGATCTGAGGCTCAGGAGGAAAGAGGAGAAAGCTACTCCAGACCAAAAAATGAACACTCATTTTTCTCTAAGTTATGTTTTCATTCTATTTATTTATTTACTCACTCATCTATTTTGGTTGTAGTTTGCTAGATTTGCTACCAATGTGTAAGAGAGGCCCAAACCTGAAAAGCATCCTTTCATTACCAGCCACACAGATGTGAGTGTACAGATATGTAGATGAGTGTGTGCTTGGGAAATAATATAAGTTTAACCCTCACCACCACCCCCAAAACAGCAAAACACAAAAATCAGATAAATGTCATAACAATAAAACCCAACTGATGACAGAGCACAGAGGGAAGACTGTGTCCGTGTCAAACCTTTGCCTGGGGAAGCAGTGCTTTATTCGAAAGGCACTTTTAGTATGTTTTGCTTGTGACATTTGATTTATTTTACTTTAATTTACATAGAATCACTCTCAGCCAGCTTGATCAGAGCCAGTATCCCTAGGGGTCGTAAATACCTAACCATGCCCACATGGAAAGTTTCTATAACATTCACATCTATACCAACATATGCAGACACATACACATGCACATGCACACTATGTGCAGATATACATACATACATACATACATACATACATACATACATACATATATACACACATACATTTAAGCATGCCTTCCACAGTCTCCTCAAAGGCTCCCTGGCTCTCGGCATTTATGATCAGCAGAACCAGTCACTGAAATTAGCTGCTCCTGAGACTTTAAGCCCCTGCAGACACAGTTCCTTTGGATGGCTTTATCTCACTTTCCACTCACTGTCTGCTTCTGCTCCCTTAGCACACCAGCTGAGCACCCAGTTTGTCTATCTGTCCTATCCTTTCGCACATTGATGGGGACTTTGCCACTGAACCCTACCTTCCCCCTAAGAAGAACTTCCACGCCGTGACCTTTAACTTTCCCCCTTTTTAAATGATTTGCAGCACCGACCAGCAAATCACGTTCTTTCTACATTTAAGGGGAATCTCAACATTTCACACATATCCTGCCTACCTCTCCTCACCATGTAATGTGGCTCTGGAAGTACAGGCTTTTAAGTCAACTCATTCCTCAAGACCAACCAGACCTTCTTCCCTTCTTTCTTTCTCCTAGTCCTTCCTTTCATCTATCTTTTCTTCCTTTTTTTTCTTGTTTCTGTCTTTCCTTCCCTCTTCCTTTTCCCTCCCCTTCTCCCTTCCTCCCTCTCCTTCTTCTTCCCTCCTTCCTCCCTCTCTCCCTCCCTAACCCCTCTCCTTTCTTTCCTTCCTTATTATTTTTTAGATGAGGTCTTTCTATGACCTTACCCTTAGCTGATTTTGAATCTAAGCCTTGAATCAAAGTCTTCTCTTTCACAGCTTCCCTCTGCTCTTTGTCTCTGTCTACTTGGCTTGCTAGCAGCAGTCACTGCTGCTTCCATTTGGCATCTACTTTCTGTGAGGTCATCTTCTCACCACTTGCTGTTTCCTTTAGCATGTAAACTCTTTGGCGGCGACTCAATGTTTACAGCCACACCAACCTATGAGGATCACAGTATTGAAGAGTGAAACTCTTGCTGGCGCCAAGCTAAGTGTAGACGTGCTCCTGGGAGGGTCAGGGAGGCAACAGCAGGATGGTGGAGGTAGCTGTGCCAGGGAAAGACTTCTCTTCAGTCTTGGCAAGGTCTTTAGTCCAGACAGGAAGAAAATGACAGTTGTTTTCAGTCTAGCTCGTGCTATTGCTTAGAGGAGGAAATGGAACTGTCTTGTCCTTAAGCCAGGACAGACATATTCCCTGCAGCCAGTGTGAAGTGTAAGGTATGTACAAAGACAGCTCTGCAAAAGAAACATCTAACATTGCTCCCCAGGGGCTGAATGAACCATGTGCACTAAAAACGCACATTTCACCTAGACCGGGAGAGAGCAAAATGAACTCCCTTTCGATATGGGAGAGGTGATGGCTGATACTGTCAGCTTGACAGCATCTGTAATCGCCCAGGAAATAAGCCTGGGTGCATGTCTGTGAGTGGGTTTCCAGGCTGAGGAATGGAGGAAGGAAAACCAACCTTGAATGGGGGTGGTACCGTTCTGTGGTCTGGGGGCCAGACTGAATGAAAAGGGAATGCACCAGGGCTCATCTGTCCCTGCTCCCCAGCGCAGGTGCGGTGTGTGAGCAGCCGCCTCACGGGTCCGTTAGCATATTTTCTCCACCATGATAGAGACTGTACTCTCAAATGGTGACCTGAGGACAAACTCTTCCTTCCTTAAATTGCTTCTGACAGGTATTTTGTTACAGCAACACGAGGATGAAATAATGCAGCGGGGCATGGTGCCGAGCACAGAAGTGAGCAGACAGGCATTGTGAATCAGTGAGATGTTGCAACCATTTCTAAGGCCAGTGAGATCACATGTTTGGTCTGCACCGCACCTCACATGTGCACAAACATGAGGCACAACTCATAATTTTGTCTAGAACCATCCCAGTCTCTTCCCTGAGGGTCTGCTGACCGGCTGAAGGGAGATATCACTTGGAACCTTATTGGTTCCAATCTGAATTGAGTCTGGTTGCTTAAGCACCCTCTCTGGTTAACTATTTAGCCAACAAATGTGTAGATTCTGATGTCAGTGTATCTGTCTCTGGGAGTTGGTAGCTTCTGAGATTGTGACAATAGAACACGCTCTGGTCCCTCAGCTCCCTCTGTTCCTAGATAAACTGATGACTACTCACTCTGCCATTTGCACACATGCATCTAGTCTAGGCTCACTGGGTCGTCTCTGAGGGAATTGATTCTTGTGCCTGACAATACCACCCAGGAATCAAAAGTGGCACCAGAAAATCAACTCTAAATTGTGACTTCTTTTTATTCACCTGTTTGGGGTGTTGGGGGGAGGGAAGCACGGGCCCACATGCCAGGGAATATACATGGAGGTTAGAAGACAATGTGCAGGAATTGGTTCTTTCTTTCCACCATGTGGGGTCCAGGGATGGGATTCAGGTCACCAGGCTTGGTGGTAAGCTCCTCTCTTTGGTGAGCTATCACCATTTGCTGCTCAAGAGCTCTAAGTCTTAAAACTCCTATCTACTGAGCTAGGTAGTGTAGGCTGAGTGGTTTCTCCCAAGCCAGTAGAGATCTGCCCTTCCTTGGGGGTAACTGTAGGGAGAAGAGATCACCAACTCCAGCATTCTGCAATGCAAGTTTTATTCTACAAAAGGAAAAGCAGTGCGAGCGAGTGCTGAGTCCAATGGTATTCTAACGTGTTTAGCAGACCCTTTAGTTTTAAAAAAAAATTACAATTGAAGTAGGAAGCCAAGAATGTCAGACAGAGGAGAGCCCAGCCACCTTGTTGAGTGTATAATCAGGAGCCCACACTCTTTCTGATGGGAGCCTCAGGGCTTATAGGTACCATTCTATGGAAACCATTGATCTTTCTGAACCCGTCACCCCTTGGATGGAGGAATGAGTGCTTACATCATTGAAGGAAACTGTTATGCAAGTTGTAACGGGCAGGACCTAGACTCAAAACATTCCAATGACTTGCTACGACACTTGAATTTAGTCTCCCCCAAACCAATTTCATCACAAGGGCCATATGGTACTAATGTTCAATTATAAACCTCTTTTTTTTCCCCCTGGTGCCTCCATAGCCAATAGCTTCCACTCCAGGGGAAAAATCATCACCAGAAGGACATTGTTCTTCTAACAGTCATGCTTCATACTCAAATGAGTAAAAAGTGAAAAATTATAATGTGTTTCAACCTGACTATTCATTACTTAATGACTCCCTTATGTCTAGACCTAGTGATACATCCTAATAAAGTCTCCACCCGATATGTAGTCATGCTGACATCAGAGAAGCACAAGCTGGGGTACTGCCTGCTCAACATAGGCCCCCTTCTTTCTCCATGATTGGGTCTACTCTTCCTGCACCCCCAAGAAGTCAAGGAATCAGCATCAGGATGTTATTGGACACTTGCACACAGCTGCTGAAGTAAAGCTTCTCACTTGGGTTGGAAGAAAAGTATGCAAGTTTCACCTGTTATTAAATTGTCGCCCCCATCAAGAGCCCATGGAGAAGTGTTCTTACAGGGCACATTGCAGTAAGCATGTCAAGGTCCCTGCTAAGATAGGGGGCATTGGAGTCTCTGCAACCCAAGCTAATGCAGCCTCAGAGGAGTTGGAGTAGTGGGGCATTTACTGCACAGCCAGTGACTTATAAACACATCTTGTCACTACATGAGTTCAAGCAATTACTGGGCAATTATACCTGCAAACTACCTGCTAATTAAAAGGAGTCTGGCGTGGGCCGCCATTTGGGAAGCAGCGGCTGTTCCTATACTTCGTTGGAATGATCATATCCTCTGAAGGAGACCTAATGCCTTCAAGAACTGGTAGGTGAGTGATCCACTTAGAAAGGAACTGAGTTACAGAGAAGGAGTAACTCCAACTCTGATACAGATCCAAGCAGTTCTTTGCAGGTAAGGAGAAAGGAATGATGAGCAAAGAGCCATGTCCGCAAACGCTGGAGTCCAGGTACACCTAGGGAGCCAGCACTTAGGTAACAGGTCCAGAGCATTGAAATGAACAAGCACCTACTAGAAGAGATCTGCCAGATTCTGAGCCCTGTGTAGAGTGCTGTCCATAAAGGGACTTGTTTCACTGTCAAGCTGTAAGAAAAACATTATTACCATTATTTTAATTAATTAATTAGTTAATTAATTAATTATGTACATGCATGTATATCTAGGTCTGTATGTGGGTATGTGGACATATGAATGCACTGCTCATAGCGGCTAGAAGAGGGAACTCTTTCCTGCTGAGCCATCTCAGCAGGCCTCAAAGTATATGTGTGTACACAGTTAATCTCTAAGGACGTTCTAAGTAATGTGGATTTTGAGTTAAGATTTTAAAACCTGTTCAGTTATGATTCCGTGGTTCTATTAGCCAACCTCTGAGACTCCTAGGCTGAGAGGTGGAAATTTGTTTTTCTTACCTGTCAAGATAGGATGTGTTGGAGATCACTGGCAGGTGAGATCATGGGGGACCATGGACTGAGGTGTGATTTTCAGATGTTCACTATCTATAGTCTCTAATATGCTTTATTTAACTAGTTACATCAGAGGATAGCATACAGCTGGGAAATGGGTATCAACATGTGTCAGGTTCTGTAGACAACTTGCCAGTCTGAATCTAATTGGCTCAGAGTAAGTGGCAGACACCCGGAGTAGCCTTGATGATTGAAGTCTGAACTCTTTTTTGGCCCCAGAAAGGAATGATTGCTATGAATAAAGACCCACTTCTAGTAGCATGAAAGATACTCAAGACAGCAGAATGGAAACACTCTTGTCAGTATCAGGCATAGTGGATTATTAGATACAAAAGAGGCAAGATGAGGAAAGAGACCTGGTTGTACTTGTTAGCAGCAGGCTTGGCTTTCTTCCCCTAGACTCACTGTTCTCATAAACACAATTGAAATAATATCATGTATTTATGAATGAAATACAGGCTAAGTGCTTGTCAGTTGGGAAAAAAAAGCCCTGTGAGCATCAGGCATCCTGGATACTTGATATACAATTCCAGGTGAGTGAATGCAATTTATCCATGAGCATAGATGTTCAAATATGGTTTCACTCTTTTATAATATACAGCCTTAGTCCATGTATGGACCTAGAAAATGTGAAAAGCAAGGTGGCTTTTAAATCATAGAAATGTATTTCTTTCAACCCTGAAACCTTCGGATAGGCTCACACACCTCATAGGACATTTCTTCTGACATGGAGGACAAGATAAGGGCCATTTTTTAAATAATAGAATTAACCAAATACAGGACAGATATACCTTTTTGATATAAACATGTTCCATAAGTGCCTCCATTGAAAATAGCACCACCATAAGAGCCAGGAAAGCACTGCTTTTCCTGTTTTAGAATAAAACTTGCATTGCAAAATGCTGGAGTTGGTGAGCTCTTCCTCTCTAAAATTTATCATGAATTTTTAGAAAACACATGAACACTCAAATCACTAAGAGCCATAATCTAGGAATAACATTTAAATAGTTGTGATCTTTAAATCCCTATTAACTGCCTCCATGTTCATCCTGGCTCTAGAAAACAATTCTTTCTTACACTCAAACGGGGCAACTGGAGGAGCCCAAAAGCATGGTTCCCAAAGATTCTAAGTAATGGCAATCAATGTAAGAGTCTCACATTTGCCTGTTTTCACACTTGTCCCTCAACTGAAGGGAAGTGCTCTGGCTATGAGATGTGGGTGAGTGACTTAGCCATTCAGCCCCGTGGATGATACACTTGTAAAATATCTCAATGCTTCTGCTGGAACAAAGTCAGAAAAGAAAAACTGAGGTCATATCTGTTGTTCCTGTCTCCCAGGGCGTGTCTCAGATGGGAGAACTAGAGAATCCCATAGTGCTAATGTCTTTGAGGGGAATCACATTCAACACAACTGCACTTGATCTTAGCTAAAAGGTGGAGGCACTGCCACTCAAAGATGCACACTGAATTTTCTTTGCTTACTCCCAACAGTGATGCTGGCTTCCCAGTGGATAAGTCAGTTTCAGGAAAGCTGGCTCATGTGGCTGAAGGTTGAGGATCTGGGGAGCTGCTTGACCATGTGAACTCTGCGCTGAAGCATCGTCATCGTCCCATCAACTCTGACTGGTTCTCCCAGGTCCCGTAGTTACGGTTCTGTGAATCACATCCATTCCAACGAAGCAGAACACAACAGCTGCATTGTCAGTAATCAGAGTTTAAGGGTAGTAACTTGGCCTTGAACATGGAGTCCAGCCTCTCGGGTCAACCTTCCTATGCTATGACCTTTTAATAGGGCTCCTCATAGTGTGGTGATCACAACCATAAAATTAGTTTTGTTGCTACTTCATAACTGTCATTTTGCTACTGTTATGGATCATACTATATATGTCTGTTGTGCAGGATGGTCCTAGGCATCCCCTGTGAAAAGTCAGATTGATCCCTAAATGTGTCACAACCCGCAGGCTGAGAACCACTGCTCTTGGGCAATGTTCCCGAGTGAAGGCTGGATTTCTGACTTCTAATCTATCCATGTTGGAGAATATCAAGAGGGCAAGGTAGAGGCAAGAGCCAGCAGACCCAAGAGTTTGTCCAAATGCTCTAGTAGGTTCTCCTGTCTCAGAATTAAAGCAGAGATGGATAGGAGATGACAGTGAAACAAAAGAGAAAGTACCCCCACAAAGCTAGTACAGAGACCTGTGGATACAGCATAGTAAGAGCTAGCGAATCAACTAAGCATTTTCTTTAAATTTTGTTTGACAGAATTTGAGCAGAAAAATTGGGCAATTTGCTGTTGCTATATTCTTTTTAGCTCAGTGTTTCTTATCATTTTCATCACCAGTTTATTTTTATAGTAGAAAGCACATAAAAATGTTCAAGTCTCAGAGTGAGAATGCTCAGAGAAGAGGAGTTTGAGCCCCACTTGAACAGGTGTCTTGCAATGCCTTGGTGATGATTTGTCTAAGTTTTACCCAAACTCCTGGCAGGAGATTCTTAGACAAAATTTAAGAATGCCAAGAGTTCACTCATAGGATGATGGCAAGAACTGAATTCCCATCACTTCATGGGGAGTCACTAAGGCAACTTATGCTGTTGTATGCCTGGCCTGGTGACAACATTCCTGAGTTTTGCTTTAGGGTCCCTATATATGATAGGCTTACTCCCGGTGTGGTTGACATTTAAGGAAAAGCTTTATCCTAAGAGGGGCAATGCTCTTGGTCTTCTTAAAGTCCTATGCCCAGGATCTCAGCAAGTCTTTTGTAGATTAAATTAAATGGACTGAATTGGTGTAGCATCAGCCAGGTTCCAATTAAAGTCATAGCTGTCTGCTGAGAAACAGCCTCGGCTCTGGGGAGAGATGCTGACTCATATAATGATAGTTCTCTAGGGCCAGTGGGCATTTTCAATCCTTTTAAGGATTAGTTTCACCAACCAGTTTTAGAATGTCCAAAGTCAATGTTGGAATTCTTCACTGAAGCCCACTGAACACTGCCAGTTCTCCAGAAGTGAGCAAGTTGCTGTGTCGCCACATGTTCCCTATCTCTACATATTTTGGATCATTCTCCAGCTGTGTCAGAGGCTTCTGGAAGGCAAGAATCTATTTCTCATAGGCTTTTGTACTTACTTTTGTACTTACCAAGAGCAACCTTTACATTTTTATTCAATTGATATTATCCAGATAAGATGAAAACAAGACAACTCAAAATCCCACCTGGAGCCAGGTGTGGTGGCGCATGCCTTTAATCCCAGCACTCAGGAGGCAGACACAGGCAGATCTCTGAGTTCGAGGCCAGCCTGGTCTACAGAGTGAGCTCCAGGACAGCCAGGGCTTCACAGAGAAACCCTGTCTCAAAAACAAAACAAAACAAAACAAAACAAAACAAAACAAAACAAAACACAAAAGAATCCCACCTGGATGCCTGTAGATCGTGTTCATATATGATACTGTCTCCTGTCTCATCTTCTCAAACATCATGTTTCTGAGGATATAAGGCTGGGAAGAGATGCTTGTTGTGGAAGCTGATGCCCATGGGATGGGAAGAGAAGAGTCAGTGAAGCAATGCATAAGAAAAAACGGGAGAGGAGATAAGAAGCTTGGACCACTTCAGCAGCTTTACGTTGCCCTTGGACTTTGGGCAGACATTGACGGACACTACAGATGTGGCAAAGATATGTTGCTAAGAGGGTGAAGAAGGGTAGCCATGATACTCAGGACTCAGTTTGGAAGGATACTTGCAATCACTGGGTCTACTTTTTATTTATTTATTTATTTTAGAGAATGTGGAGGTTCACAGATACAGAGTGGCATCATATCATGCTGGTGGCTGGCCATAGAGAGGCTACTACTTAAGGAGATGCTTCAGTGTTGCTAAGCATCCCTTCCTAAGATTCACAAAGGATCTCTCTCTCTCTCTCTCTCTCGGTTTTTTTTTTTTTTGAGACAGGATTTCTCTGTGTAGCCCTGGCTGTCCTGGAACTCACTCTGTAGACCAGGCTGGCCTTGAACTCAGAAATCCACCTGCCTCTACCTCCCGGGTGCTGGGATTAAAGGCGTGTGCCACCACTGCCCGGCAGGATTTCTATCTCTTAAATATAAACATACCGTGTATACAATCATAGAGAAGTCATTGCCCTAAGCTTGCAAGTTACACACTCAGAGTACCTGCATAAGTTTGAATACATTGTGAATACTCCCAAAGACTGCAGACTGGGGTATAGGGGAAGGTTAGAGAGGTTTGTCCTGTACCTCTTCCTTCTTTCCTTCCTTCCTTCCTTCCTTCCTTCCTTCCTTCCTTCCTTCCTTCCTTCCTTTCTCTTTCTTTCTTTCTTTCTTTCTTTCTTTCTTTCTTTCTTTCTTTCTTTCTTCCTTTCATCTTTGGTTGAATGTTCTAATGTATACTTGCAATGATCATCTGTTTGCCCCTCCACTCAGAAAGATGCTGGTACATAGAGCAACTTATTCATCATACAATGTGGACATTGTCTTTGTGAGAATTGGATGGATCTCTCAAGACCAGAACTGGAACCCATAAATTAGGGCAAGATGCAGCGGTGGGCCCAAGCAATCAATGCTCAGAAGCAGGGGGCTTCCTGGTGATTGACCGGAGATGCTACAGAACAAAGGGTAGGATGCCAGGCTGGGAAGCTTGTGCCTGCACAGAGTGGGATGCCAGGCTGGGAAGCTTGTGCCTGCACAGAGTGGGAGGTAGGTATAGGCTCCATCCTTAGCATAGCCACAAGAATAGGAACAGGGAGAGCTGCAATTTTAGACATCAGTGTTCAGGTTCCTAGACAAGAAATGAGGATAGGAAGGAGACCTGCCTTGTCCCTCTTGTGTCCCCCAGCAGGCCAAATCAGGCCATGCACATCTCGAGTTAAAATGTAGTGCCATGCCTGCGTGTTACTTCAGGTAAAGCATTAATTAGATGAGAAATGTAAACCATGGCACCTAGTTCCTCAAAGGCTGCAGGTAGAAAGCCATTCTCAGCTGGCACAGCAACAAGGCTAGAAACTTCCTGAAGATTTATGAGCACCGTAAACCCTGCTACAACTATTAAATGAGAAAAATATAATGCCTCATAGTGAGTGGCAGGGGAGAATGCCGAAATGATAAATCTGCCGAGCATTCGAGTCAACATCATATTGGAAGACAAATTGAAAACATCTGACTGAAAGGGTGTGGCTGCAGGCTGGTTGACTGGCTCTCCATTGAAACTGCAGAGCAGAAGGCACAAGTCACCGTGTTTGATGTTCCTGTCATTTTGCCAAATTCTAGAGGCACAGAAAGGATTATTTACTATATAAAAATGTATGAAATGGTAATGACAACAAAAGTCTGTTCATGCAATACACACAAGATAAAAAATAAAAGCCATATAAACACACGTGGAAAAAATTGAGAAACAGTCTACTGTCAACATTTCTAAAAACACAGCCCCTGACTGAAAGGCAGATTCCTCATCAGGTAGTTTATAGAAGCAGTTTCCATTAGGATACAAATGTTCTGGTACTCATATTTCCCCATTCTGAGAAAGCAATGGAAGATGCAAGTGGAAGATGCCCTTGAAAGATGCATTCCATCTCCTGTAGGCAGCAATAGCTTTTCCCAAGAGAAGCTTGGAAGTGAAAACAAGCTTTCACTCTGGTCTGGACTAGTTGTCTCCTGTAATGTCACTTTCTATCTGACACACTAGTGACTTTCCTGGATGTTATGATAAAGGTAACTGACATAAGTAACTCTAAAGAGAAAGGGTCTGTTTGGGCTTACAGTTTGAAGTAACACAGGCTGTCATGGTGGGAGAAGGCACAGAAGAGGACCAGGAGGCTGTGTGGTTACCAAGGCATCCACAGAAAGTGAACAGGAAATGGGGCTAGGATGTAACACAAAGATCCGCCCTTAGTGACCCTCTTCCTTCATCGAGGCTCCACCTCTTAAAGGTTCCACCATGGGTCCTCCAACCTTGGAATCATCAAAGGCCATTACACCACTATCACTACCACCAATATCATCACCGAAGCCCACCAACACCACCTCTGCTGCCTGTACCCGCACTCCTTGGCTTTTAGTTGTCCCACAAAACACTTCTGCCCGTAAAAGTAGTTAGACCCAAACTTAAGTTCACAGAACTTCGTGAGATGTAGCAACAGAAGGATGCTACCTCTCTTCCTTGAGAAAATATCTAGCCGACAAGTTTTAATACGAACCAAGGAGAACCCTGACAGGCAGATCTATATCACTTTGTCAAGAGTGACGGCTTGTCTTACAGTGAGGTAGCAACTGGTAAAAATACTCTGTTTAAATCAGCTTGGAAATGCTGTGAAGTACTGAAGGAAAACGTGACAAACCTCACCAGGTTCGTTGAACTCACCTTACAAATCAAATAATCCGCATACGCACAGCGTGCCCCTCCCACCTTCCCAGAGGGCAGTGCGGGAGGATCACAGACGTGAAGCAGCTCGTCCTGTCAACTTAGTAAAGAAAGCTGTGGGTAGAACAGAGACATCTTCATTTTCAGTCTTTATGTTCATCAGTGCTGTTTGATAACATAGACTCGATCGTTTCCTGTGGTTTGATGGTCCCCTTCAAATACTCATATTGAAATGCTGTTATAACAGCATTAACAGGCAAAACCTTCAGGAAGTTGTTGGGCCATTATGGCTCTGTCCTTGTGGATGGGTGTGTAGGTCTAGGAGAAGTTCCCGAGGGGAGCCAGAGAGTAGGTATGATCAGGTCAAAGTGCATTTTATACACGCTTTGATTCTCAAAGCATTAATAAATGCAATGTTTTAAAGGACAAAGGCAGATCTGAGAGGAGTGGCTCAAGCCTCTATCCCTGTACTTGGTAGCCTGAGGCAGGAGGATCCTGTCACATCTGAGGCAAGTCTGGGCTACATAGTGAGTTTCAGGGCAGCCTGACTATAGAGTAGACCCTGTTTCACAAAACCAAACGAAAACTCTAGAAAAAGTCAGCCACTGGATCTCCCCATGCCTTCTCCTGCTTCCTTCCCCTCCTCTCCCCTCCCCTTTGCTTTCTTCTCCTCCCTTTTGCTTTCTTCTCCTCCCCTCAACCCTCCCTCGCCTTTGGTAGGTGCTCTTCCCTCAGTCTTGAACTTCCCAGTCTGAAGAACTGTAAGCCAATGTGTTTCTGTTCTTTATAAATTATCCAGCCTCAGGTATTCTGTTACAGTTAAATAGCACAGACTAAAACATCATTCAGACTTTAAAATGATTTGAAGCACATCTCTTGTCCCTGGTCTTCCTCATCCAAATAGCCCTGTAGCACAGACCTGGTCAACACACTTCCTCCTCCTGAAACAGCTCTTAAGATTCTGTAAGCATGTTTCTCAAAGTCCCTTCCTCTTATGCTTTCTCCCTGTGGAGTTTCCCCTGAGGCCTCTGCTGTGACACAGCCTCCAACCTTGGTACTCCAGGTGACTTGTTCTGACTTGTTCATTTCTCTAGTGAGTCCCCACTGAGGTCTCCCCTGGTGAAAACCCCCTCTTCCCTTAAGGCCAGGTTGAAAGATGTCTCCTTTTGGGCAGCCTTCCTATAGGCCAGCCTACCTGGGATCATTGTCTTCTCTGCTTTGCTTCTTTCTCTGTGTCAGCTTTTATTGGCCTCCACTATCTTTGATTTAGAAGCCTTGTGAGGTTAAATCCATTCCTTGCTCACTGCTGCAAACCCTAGGCTTCGTATATCATACAGAGAAAATATCCAGTTAATAGTTGAATAAACAAATGTACAATTCAATATAACAATGCCACTTTTCTCAACCCCAGAATCAATGAATTCACATAAAAATAAATAAAGGGTCTTGATGAGGGTAAAATAAGTCATCAGTCATCTTTTTATTATAAACTCATACTGTATGGTTTGTGGACAGCTCCAGTCTCATAGTAACTGAAAACATACATTTTTTTTTCAGCTCAAAGGCAATATATATTATCTTTGGAAAATATGCAATTTCATATTAAACACCATTATATAGAGGTTATATTTGTTTCAGTAAGGTATGATGCTACAGAAATATTCTATTTCAGAATTTATCAAGAGGTGTTGAATAAGGCCTGCTCTGGGACTCACTTGTTAAATATTTAATATAGTATATATACCTTGAAATATTACCAAATAGCAGGTTTGGAAAGAAAACACCAGATAGATTGTGTGTGTGTGTGTGTGTGTGTGAGAGAGAGAGAGAGAGAGAGATGCACGCCGTGAAGGTGTTCCTGATTACTTGTGGTTTTAATATTATGAAGTTCAGATGTTCTATTTCTGGGTAGGCAAAGATATTCCCATTTTAAATTAACAAACATAAATGACAACTATCCCTTTCCATGTTTCACCCGAAGTCTAACAGAGTTTGGAGGAAGGTAGTGGGTGTGGGTGTGGATATGATCCAAATACATTGCATAAATGTGTCAACATTTAAAATAATAAATTTAAACTTTTTTTTTAAAATAAAGACTAACAGAGAATCTACTGGTACCCCAAGGAGTTGCTCCCTAATGTTACATACAATCAAGGAGAAAAGTCAGATGGATAAAGCATAGCCTGGTTGGTTAGTGGCATCCTTCCTATTTCTCCTCCGGATGATCTTGTTGCTCCCAACTCCTGGGCAAGTCAACCACGAATCACCCTCATTTCCAGCTGGATAATGTACTTGCAAATGATATAATAAATTCAGGGTGTAGTTTTATACATATTAAAGATATGCTTTTTCTTTGTTTTACTTTGTTTTTGTTTGTTTGGTTGGTTGGTTGGTTTGGTTTTGGTTTGGTTTTTAGCACAATGTAGTCCCTCCTCTAGGAGCATTGTAAATTATAATGCATTTTAAAAATCTGCCCATCACATAAAAAAGAAAAAGTCTCAGGGACTACAAGGTGAAGTTAGAATGGTATACGGCTTAGAGTTAGTATGTTAAATTTGGGACATTACTGCTTATAGTTTAAGTTTACCTCAAGACCCCTGCTTTCCAGCCTGTGGCCCTACTAGATGATGGTGGAACCTACAAAATGAATAGTAGGTTGCAGACCCCTGCATCTTCGTCTCCTGGCCACCCTAAAGTCTGCAGCTTTGCTCTCATGCACTCCATAGCCTAATGTGCTGCCTCATTAAAGGCAAAGCAGCCAAATGACTGCATCTGAAAACCTCTGAAACCCTTGGCCAAAGTAAAACCTTCCTCCACGCAAGTTGATCACCTTGGCTGTTTTGTCAAAGCCAGGGGAAGCTGCACGAAACAGGAGTTTATGGAGTCCATTTTTCTACAAGGCAACGTTTTGAAAGGAAAGCAAGATTGGAGGAAACCACTTCCCAGTAGGAGTGCTTGTGGGCAAGGCCCACCAACAGAGGCTTGCTCTGTGATTTGAGTGACATGTCACTCTGGAGAGTTGAAGGGGAGTGTGTCCCCCCTGGAACCCTATCTCTCTTATTCCACTTCATTGAAGTGGTTTGTGAGTGAGGCTGATAGAGCTAGACTCTTGGGCACAATTCCTTCCCAAGTTGGGTAGGCCAGCTACACTGGATCCCTCTAAAGGAGGACTCCATTGTAAAAATACAAACTGATACAATTCAGGTATTGCCTTTGAAAGCAGCCTTTGGGGCACATGCAATGTTTCCTCTCAGTGTTTCTCTGACAGTCACCATCCACCAGACTGTGAGTCAGAGCTCACTTGGTTACCCATCTTTCTCTTTCCAGAAGACAGCACACACATCCCGGGCAGCTATGACCTCACTGTGTATACACAGCCCAGGGGTTAACTAAACAGCCCCAGCCCTGAAAGTAACCACAGAAAGAAACAAGAGACCATTTGCATACATACACATTGCATTTTTCTTTTTTAAAACCCTCAAAGTATTTCCATAACCACTTCTTATTCCTTAACAGAAACTAATCACTACCCAGCTTGAGAACGAAACAAGGCTGAAGCTTTAGCACCCTGACCCAAATCAGCCGACCTTCTTGGTTTTTCTTGCTGTGTTTCAGAATGGCACCATTATAAAAGGAAACCAGTACATCTGGAGTTTGCTGGCTAGTACCTCTTTCTTCAGACCTCCATGAGAAGTGGGATCTACTGTCTTTAAGAAAACTCTCTCAAAAATGCCCAATCTTCCAAAAACCTAATTCACAGGCACCACGTCAGATCTTAACCTGATCTGATTATTGAGCCCCTGCTTTTAGGGAGACAAGTAGTCTTAGTCTTGGCTGAAGTGAACTCACATGAGTTGTTACAGTCAGTGAAAGGTAGAGAAGGCAATAGTCTGGCCCATCCACCCAGAGCATATGAGTCTTGCTTCTGCTCTATGATGGACTCTCTGGTCTCCATGGTGACATTCTCTGCTCTGTGTTAGGAGACTCATCTATAAATGGGGATCTCTTGCCCCTAGACATTTCAGCTGCTCAATGGCCACATACTTCATAGAAGAATAAAGTTTCCACACCCTTCTTTTCCTAAGGGGGATACAAGCTGAGTGTACTGGCTAGTTTTGTGTCAACTTGACACAGGCTGGAGTTATCACAGAGAAAGGAGCTTCAGTTGGGGAAATGCCTCCACGATATCCAGCTGTAAGGCATTTTGTCAATTAGTGATCAAGGAGGGAGGGCCCCTTATGGGTGGTGCCATCTCTGGGCTGGTAGTCTTGGTTCTATAAGAGAGCAGGCTGAGCAAGCCAGCGGGTGGGGGGGAGCCAGTAAAGAACATCCCTCCATGGCCTCTGCATCAGCTCCTGCTTCCTGACCTGCTTGAGTTCCAGTCCTGACTTCCCTGGTGATGAACAGCAATGTGGAAGTGTTAGCTGAGTAAACCCTTTCCTCCCCAACTTGCTTCTTGGTCATGATGTTTTGTCCAAGAACAGAAACCCTGACTAAGACACCGAGTCTCCACTTAGACGCTTGAATTCTCAGACTACATGAAGTTCCAAGGACTTCCCATAGGTTTGCCCAGCAATTAGAGTCAGCTTGATTATATGAAACCTTCCCTTCCTCTCAGAAAATCAGAAGGGAACCAACACACACACACACACACACACACACACACACACACACACACACACACTGACTTATGGAACTAAACTCTCACCAGAGCCCCCAATATGCTGTTGTCTATCTATGCTATAAATAACTTTCCTAACTTACCCAATCACTTACCCAAAATGACAAACTACCCCAGTGTCCCCTTTGAACTCTAACCCTGAGACCTTTCACCTATGACATATACCAAAATGCATACATGGAGAGAAGAGAAAAGCACAACTTCTGCTCAGGACCCTGGGCAGCTGCCAGAAGGGCAGCCTGGAGCACTGACTTGGACTGCTGGCTGTGGGGCAGGGTTGCTCTGACCAGGTGGTCCTTCCTGAGTAGGTCCTTGTGAGAATCATGGCATGCTTTGCCCAGCTCTTCCCCATCACACTTGGCTGGACCACCTCTTCCCAAGCCTTACAATTGGACCTCAAACAACATCCCAGTTAGGATCCAGCAGGAAGAGCTCAGTGCGACAACTTCCTCACTGCTGTGCTGTATGTCACCACAAAAAGAGGTCAATTCACATCATCCCCTTCGTGGCTAAATAGCTCAGGAGCAGCAACAAGCTGATTCCTGAGCCCTGCAGCCACAGTCAGGCCAACCATTCCTTATTCAGTCTGTGCACAGCTAGTCAACCTCTCCAGAGAGGATATATATATATATATTTTAACTCGAGACTGATATGCAGGTGTAATCCCATGGGGACCATTTGTCACCCTTCTGGCCAGCAGCTCTGTGAGACACTAATATTAGAATCAAGTTTCCTCAGCCTTTGAAAACTTTAGTATAGAATGAGATTACACAGTCTCAATTCCCCTCTTAAGAAACTTGCTTGATCTCCTAAGTCCCACAGAGGATAATCTCTCGCAGGACAGCTCAGGTGACAGTACACTCTTTCTCCATTTCAGGGGGATGACTGCAAATCCGTGTCCTGGTCAGGAAGGTCACAGAATGAGCCCAGGTTAGATAAGCAGGACACATCCTTCATCTAGCTTTTCTCCCTGGAGGAGAGAGCATATTATTGAATATCCTTGAAAATATTTGCAAAAAGTTCATTGTGAGGAAGGTGAAGTGATTTAGGAGAATTAGAGACCAGCAAATCTGTGTTTGAATCCCAGTTCTTTTTAGACTGAGACTGATGAATTAGCTTATTCTTCAACCTATCTGAGGCATGACCTCTGCCTCTGTTAAAAAGAACAATGGCTGTCAGCCTTTGGAGGGCCTTGTAATGATTAGTCATATGTGTTTGAAGTGTCTGGCCCAGAGTAAGCTTTCAATGCGACCTGGTTATTCTTAGGAGTGGAGTAATCGGGGGTTTATTTAGAGGTTCTTGGATGGTATGGGCAGAGATCAGTGGGGATGAGGCTCAAGTTCTTCCCTGAGTGTTCTCTGGGGAATGGCCAGACTGAGGACAGGACCCAAGACTACACGACCCATCAAACTGCCCAGTGGTGGCATCTCTCTGGCATTAAGAAAAGTTGGTAGTACATTGGCCAGTAAGAATAAGAAGATATGGAGTGACAGTTATGCTGTGTAGCTGGAGCTTGGCCAGCATTACAAGGTCCCTATTACACCCACCTGGCCCAGCCCATCTCCTGGAGATCCTTCTTCATAGGTGCCATGACTCTATGCAAGGTGACAAGAAGAAGATGTAAACCAATGTGGCCTTATATGGTTTTATCAGAATGTCATAGCTTTTCCCAGAAAGAAGCCAAGGTGTAGCTCATATCTGTACACCTTGAGCCCTGGCGTCCTCCAATAAATGGGTAGACAGCCATGTTTGGCCATCTAGCTTTATTTTTATTAATAGAAAGTTTGGTAATGTCATTTGAGAGAAAAATAAAACTCTGGCCAAAGAGGGTATATATTTTAAGATGACACACACTATATTTAGCAACTGGGATTATGCCCCTTGGGAGACATGAAAGAAGAGGAAGCGAGATTAGAGCTGACATCTGGCTGGGGCAAATGTCATCTCCCAAAGTGGCCATACTCATCACAGGCCCACACCAGTGCCAAGGAGGAGTGAGAAGGCAGGACAGCCAGAGCTCATCCAGTACCAGATGCTACTCCTGTTCCAGGTGTTGAGAGATGATCACTACAGGCAGGCCTGGACCAGTTAGGGAGGAGGGCCAGGCAATGACACGCACTCACAGGCTGACTCTTCATGTGTTCACCAGTGTTTAATGTTTAACAATTGATAAGAAACCATCGAGCATAAGGAGGTTGACATACTTCCCCTCTGAAGTACAGTCTAGAATTCATCAAGGTTCTCCATGGGCTGACATCATTGTTTGAAGAAGAACTGGCTGGGCAGTGTGCTAACTTGGCATGTAGTTATCAACTGTTTATGCAGACGATATGATCTGCCCTTGAATAATTTATAAATTAAAAGTTTATTACTGCTTCCCAGAAATTGAATGGTCATAACCAAAACAACAATGCTTACCTGCTTATTGTTTTGGGGTAGGTGTCTTCTATTTCTTACCTCATTTTATTCCCATGGTATCCATGTAAAATTTACTGACTATCCCTTGACATTTGAATACAAACATTGTGGGGGTCCAGACCTTATAATAATCTTGTAAAAATATAAAAAATTACGTTAAGAGATTTAAAAATTCCTATACCCAAAGAAAAAGCACAGCTAACATTTTAATGATGTTAGTTCCACCGTGTGCATGCATATTTTAAGTTGTTGTAATACTATATGCAAAAATGTCACATAGTGTTTATTCAACTAAAATTCTTCTATAAGTATTTACTATACAAACAGCTTATCTATGCAATTTTCTGTACAAATATCATTTGAAAACTACAAAGCATTACTTTGAGAGCTACACCTCAAGATGTTTAATGAATTCTCAATATTTGGTATTTCCTGATTCTCAGATTTCTCTGTTGCACTGTTCCAATGAACACATCTTTAGATATACCATATTTTGGGAGGGCACTTGGGAATTTGCTTGCACAAATGAAAACAGACAGCATGGCCATCTGGTTAGCCCACCTAGGCACGCTCAGCTTTTGAGAGTTCTTACAAAGAGTCATGACAAGGAGGCCAAGCAAGAGTATCAATACAACCAAGAAAACAAAAGCATTGGACACTTAAACCCCAGGTTTCTCCATGAAAACTCAGCCATGTCTGTGTAGGCTTTCAGAGACCCATTGAAACTAAGAATTTAAATCAGTGGTTGCAAATTTTCACAGGAGAACCACTGTAAGAGTTTGTCAAAAGTATTAGGGCAGAGCCTAGATATCCACATTAAAAATATATTTAAAAAAAAAAACAGTGGGAGAGAAGAAAACAATGACAATTGTCCTATCCTGGTGTCAACTTGGTAGTCTTATTTTGAAGCTTTGAAAACTTCTGTGTAATACTTTTTACCCTGAGAGGAGATGATTGCCAAGTTCTGTCTGTCCCACAGCATGAAGAGGGTCAGTACAGCAACCAGGGTGATGAGAGCAAATGTGCATATGGCTTCTGAGTGAGATGCTGATTGAAAGAACCAGGAGTTGAATGGCACATAAGATCACATGAAGTCAGATGTAGGCATTTGCTCCATTGCCCTTGACTCTGCATAGAGAGACCTGGTGACACTACCCTTGGGCCATGTAGAATGTCCACAGTAAACATCCATTTTGTTTTAGGGATATGGAGAAGGGACCAGCCCTTTAACTCTGGTTTACACAGAATATGCTGGTAAAGTTTAGCTGGAAGTGGTGATCAACAGCTAGATAGGGTTGGAGCTCAACTTGGCAACATTCATTACTGTGTTTGGCTTCACAGAGGCAATTCCAAACATGGCCATGGTGAAGCTATCAGTGCATCTGCTGGAGAATTTGGGTCAACCAGAAGTGTGTCGTCTGGGAGAACTGTGTGAGGGTCAGCTTTATGCTCTGGGATCAGGTCCCCTCTTGCAAGATGACATCAGTTTTCTGGGCTTCAGTTCTAATGACTTCCAGATGTTGTGGGTCCCATGTGCAGCCTAGAGAATGCAGCCTCCACATGCCGCTGCCCCAAGGCCCCACCTGGGACTGACGCACTTCACTGGCTTTCCCTTCTTCTACCATCACGGTTCATCAGGAAAACAGGTCAGGTCTGCCTCTGAGACTGTGTGGACAGCTGGCAGATAATTCAGAGAGCAAATTCCAGCCTGCTTGCAATTGAGGCTCCCCAGTTAGCTGGCCAGCTTGAGTCCTCAGGATGATTGCCTTGCCTTGGGGTGTACATGAAGGAAAGCAGATGCAACTCCCTCTTGCATAGTGGGGTTCTGTTAGCTACCTAAAAACATTAGAAGGCAAGAAATCTATAGAAAAGGTAGAGGATGCTCGCCCTGTCTAGAGATATGTTGCTATGGTGATTTGAAGTCACTCACCTATCCATGGCTTTATTCTAGAGTAAGCAATGAAGTCAATGCTGAGAAAAGCTCAAAAGGAAAGAAGAGTATCTCTTTTTCATTTGCTCTTGCTGTGATCAATTCTCCTACAAAAGCAACTTAAGGAGAATGGTCTTATTTGGCTCAGAACTCCAGGTTATAGTCCATCTTCATCTTTAAAGAAACTCAAGGCAGCAGGAGCTTGACACCATTGGCCACACCCACAATGAACAGCTGGAGAAGATGAATTCATGAGCACTTTCACTCAACCCTTTTGCTTCTCTCTTATGTAGTGAAAACTCCTCCTCTACCAAGTTCAGGAATTCCCACAACTAGTTGAGGAGCTGGTGACAGTTAAGGGCTGCTGGGGATGGAGATGTTTTCATTAATTAATTTATTCCATTTACATCCTATCGCAGCCCTCCTCACTTCTCTCCTCTCAGTCCCACCATCCCACCCCCCTTCTCTCATTACTGCCCCTTCTCCTCAGAGAAGGGAAAACCCCCTCCAAACCCCATGGGTACCACCCCGCCCAGGTAGGTCAAGTCTCAGCAGGACTAAGTGCATCTCCTCCCATTGAGGCCAGATAAGGCGGACCAGCCAGGGGGAAGGGAGTCCACAGGCAGGCAATAAAATCAAAGAGAGCCCCTGGGACAATTGTTGGGGGACCCACATGAAGAGTGAGCTGCATATCTGCTACATATGTGTAGGGGATTGAGGCCAAATCTATGTATGCTCTTTGGTTGGGGGTTCAGTCTCTGAGCCCCTGTGGGTTAGCTGGCTCTGTAAGTCTTCTTGCAGTCTCTTCAACTACTCCAGCTCCTTCACTCCTTCTCCAGATTCTTCCACAAGACTCCCTGAGTTCTGCCTAATGTTTGGCTGTGGGTTTTTGCATCTGTTTACATCACCTGATAGTGAAACCTCTCAGATGATAGTTGTGTTAGGCTCCTGTCTGCAAGTATAGCACAGCTGCCATTAATACTGTCAGGGGTTGGCTTTTGCCCATGGGGGTGGGTCTTAAGTTAGGACAGTCATTGGTTGGCTATTTTCTTAATCTCTGCTCCATCTTTATTCTGCACATCTTGTAGGCAGGGCAAAGTTTTTGGTCAAATGTTTTGTGGGTGAGTTGGGTGGTGTCCCCCCTCATTTCTATGGAAGTCTTGCTTGGCTACAGCGAGTGGATACTTCAAGTTATAAATCCCCCGCTGCTAGCTGCCAGGAGTCTCAGCTACCTTTATTTCCTCCCAGGAACACCCCCCCCTGTCTCAGGTCTCCAGCTTGTCCCAGAGATGCACTCTCCCCACCCCACCAATTTCCCTTCTCTCTCCCAGCTCTCTCAACCCCATCCCCACTAACTTGTACAGCCACTATGAAAATCAATCTGGCAGTTTCTCCAAAAATTGGGAGTAGTTCTACCTTAAGATCCATCTATAACATTCCTGGACATACACCCAAAAGATGCTCCACCATCTCACAAGGACACCTGATCAACTGTGATCATAGCAGTTTTATTTGTAATAGTCAGAACTAGAAACAATCCAGTTGTCCTTCAATTGAAGAATGAATAGAGAAAATATGGTACATTTACACAATGGAATATTACTCAGCTATTAAAAACAAGGTCATCATGAAATTTGCAGGCAAATGGAACTAGAAAATATCCTGAGTGAGGTAACTGAGAAAGATATGAATGGTATATACTCAATTATAAGTGGATATTAGCATAAAGTACAGGATAACCTTGATAAAACCCAGAGACCCAAAGAAGATAAGTAGCAGAGAGGGCCCAAGGAGGGTGCTTGAATCTTATTAAGAAGGGAAAATAAAATAGACATCAGAAGTGGATGGAGGGATGGAACTAGGTAGGAGAGGTTGGAGAGGAGAAGGGAATGGAGTCAGTGGGAAAAAAATTTTTAAGAGTGCATCTCCTGGTAGGTTTACTATATTCCAGAGGCTGTCCACATATATGAGAATATGGGCAGCAAAAATGGACTTGGGAAGACCTAAGGAAAATTGGGGGACAATAAGGGATATAACAGAAAGTATGCTGTATGAAATACTTTTTTTTGAAAAAAGATTTATTTATTTATTTATTTATTTATTTATTTATTTATTTATGTGAGTACACTGTAGCTGTACAGATGGTTGTAAGGAATGTGGTTGTTGGGAATTGAATTTTTAGGACCTCTGCTTCCTCAGGTCAACCCCACTTGCTCAGTCTCTGCTTGCTCCAGCCCAAAGGTTTATTTATTATTATACAAAAGTACACTGTAGCTGACATCAGATGCAACAGAAGAGGGCATCAGATCTCATTACAGGTGGTCGTGAGCTACCATGTCGTTGCTGGGACTTGAACTCAGGACCTTCAGAAGAGCAGTCAGTGCTCTTACCTGCTAAGCCATCTCGCCAGCCCATGATATTCTTAAATAATATATTTCTCAATCACAATAAAAGGTCAACAAATCAAATTCAGCTATAAAATAAAACAAAGCTTGAAGGAAAGAGAGGGGTATGTAGGTTTTGGAGGGGTTAAGAAGAAGTATTAGATCAAAAGGCATTACATACATATATTAGCATCCCCAAAGAATTAATAAAAACATTCATGTATACATATCAAAGATCCATGCTCTGGAAATAGTTTTCACCCACAGTGTAGGTATCCCTACCTCAACTACTGCAATCAAGATAATCTCCTGCAGACATGCTTCAAGGCCAACCCAAACTAGACAGTTTTTCACTGAGACTCTTGCCAAGTGATTCTGGGTCATGACTATTGACAGTTTAAACTATTCATCGCAGATGGCTCTCCATTTTTTGGTAGGTTAAAAACGATGCCATGATGGCTCACCCCCAGGACCATTTCTGGTTTGTTGAAAGAGAAGGGGGCAATGGGACTAGGGAGAGAGTAGTACTATGTGTGTAACTTGAGGTTAAGGTCAGGAACTTGGATTTAGGCAAGACAAAGATGTTGAGCAGAGTCTTTTGAGACACATAATCCCTGGATATTCCACACCACCTAAATAGGGACTTTGATTCCTGCTAGAAAAAGTATCCAGAACCCTGTGCAAACCTTTTCTGCATGGGGTTGAAGAGTGTGTTTTCGCCCACCACCACCAGATACAACAGTGCCTACGAGGACAGATTGTTCTCCTGGAAGGGTATTGCTTCTGAATCTTCTCTAAGGCACTGTACTTACACACTCTAGTTTCTAGTTTTGCCATTCTGTGCAAATGTCACAGGCAGTACAGTTCTGTGATTTATTTTGAAACTTGACATTTGGTGTTCCTGGGGCCAGGGTTCAAGTTAGCACTGTTTTCTCTGGATTCCGAGTGCTCTAAGGTAATCTCCTTCTTTGCTTACTCCTTGGCCCTTGCTATCTCTAAGTTGATGACTTTTCTCTTTTTATTCCTTTCTTCTTCTTCTTCTTCTTCTTCTTCTTCTTCTTCTTCTTCTTCTTCTTCTTCTTCTTCTTCTTCTTCTTCTTCTTCTTCTTCTTCTTCTTCTTCTTCCTCCTCTTCCTCGTCCTCGTCCCCGTCCCCTTCCCCTTCCCCTTCCCCTTCCCCTTCCCTTCTCTTCTCTTCTCTTCTTTTCTTTTTTTATCCACATTCTCCTTTAACTCGTGATAACCATCCTGAACCTCTTGAGTGCTAAGATTACATACCTCGCTCAAATTTCATCTTTAAATCACTGCCAACACTTTCTGACTGTGTCTCTGACTCTTAGGAAATTTGTTCTTTGATAATTCCATATATGTGTGTAGCATGCTCTGGTTACTCTCGCTGCCGCCCTCCATTTTCCCTCCTACCCACTAACCCCAACAAGTCTCTATTCACATTCATGCCTTCCTGTCATTTTGTGACCCACTGAGTTTAACCATGACTCTCTGTGTGGCCATGGGTTTGGAACTATCCTCTGCAGCTTTGTGGACTCATCGGTGGGTATATACCCAAAGACAATGACTTCCCCTCTCCCAGAATCCACTAGAATCCAATAGATCAGCAAGGAGGAGATGGCCCTGTGAGCCCCTCCTCCATCTATGATTAACTGCTGACAGGTCCAGTCTTGTGAAGGCTCTCAAGGCAACTGTATCTGCTCTGAGATTTGATTGACATGGCTATGTACAGGGACTTGTCTGTAGAACTCTATCTCTGTTTCCCCCGTGTATTATCATGCTAGGAGATCAGAACTGTGTGCTTCGGTAGGAATGTTTTCACCTGAAAGGCTCTTCGCCATAGGCTAAGTGCACACTGTAACCACAAAGGACCTATGCATATGTGTATCTATGTATGCATGTGTATTTATACATACATGCAAATATCATATAAACATATATTTATAAAAAAATAAAGGTGTCTGGTAGCAAGAAAACAGCACCCATGGTGTTATGAAACTTACTCAAGATGTCCTACAGGATAAGGAAGCATTTCAAGCATGTATTTCATGATTCCTGGACTTGCCACCTGTCTCTACTAGCCTAAAGCCCATTCCTGCCCTGTACAAAAGTCTGTTATCATGGCAGGCCCCAGATAGCCAGCTGAAACTGCCACAAACTCTGTGAGTGGCTCATCTCCTCTGAGCCCATATAAGAATTAGCTCTCAAGACACACAGCTTAAAATCTAAGAATTGAGCGGGAGATCCACGAGGCGGGATGTTGATCAGACACAAAAGGGCAAAGCATATTGTGCAGATACCTATCTGAGACTACACTTGACCGGTTCCTTATGTAGCTCCTCAAGACAAGATAGTTCTTTGTTTTTTTATTGTATAATTCCCCCTTATTGCCATTGTAGGGGCTGCAATGGTATCAACTATCAGGTTTTCTTGTTTCTTCATTCCAGTAGGAAGGAAAATAGCATCCAACCCACCCCTTTGTTGTTATCAAGTAAATTAAAACATGGGTCTAGAAACCATAAATTATATTAGCTGTCCTAAGGAAGTAACAGAATATGATTGTGGGCCTGGCTATTATGGCTGTGGGTAAATAAGAAACAGAAAACAGAACAGAAAGGAGCTTTTGGCCTTCCCTCTTGTTAATGTGCAGTGGAACAAGTCACCACTGCCTAATGCTAAGCAGGACTAACTCCCAATGGTCTATACCATGAGGATAGATTGTCTGCCACTCAGATGGAGACTCAGAGGGGACCCCTCTAAACTGCAGAAGCTTCAAATGGAATTAGGACCTACGACTGCTTAGCTTAGAGCAAGATAAATGCAAGCTTGAAGCAGAGTGAAGGTAGTTTGCTGTCTTCAGATGGTAAATGGTTAATATAGGGAAGGAGGATTCTATTTATTTTACTTGGAACCAGATAAGAAAGTGGTGACTGCCAGAATAGAAGTTATAGGCAGGTCCAAATTCAACAAAAATAGTGTTCTAGTCATCAGGATTGTGTACCAAGAGAGGCAGAGTTCATAAAGCAGCCTTACCAATGGAATCCCCAAGGGATTCTAACCCCACCACTCACATTCTACTCCTTATATGAAAATGAGAACTATATCATCTATCTTTCCATCTGTCTGCCTATCTATCTACGGTCTATCTACCTATCTATCTATCTATCTATCTATCTATCTATCTATCTATCTACCTATCGTTTTTCTTTGTGTCAACCTATTGATACTTCATATATCTATGATTTTCTATCTATCATCTGTGCATCTATGATCTATCTATCTGTCTGTCTGTCTGTGTCTCTGTCTGTTTTCTCTTTGTTCATGGGCTGCTGTATTAGCCCAATTGCTGAAGATTCCTGTTGCCAAGTTTGACATTCTGAATTTGAATTTCTGGACTGATATGGTGGAAGAAGAGAATCCACTCCCAGAGGTGTTCTCTGACTCTGCACGCACGCACACACACACACACACACACACACACACACACACTCCATATAACTCCAAGTATCTCTCTATCCCTTTATAAGCAGAACCAGCATAAGAACCAGTCTGAAGGGCTCCTGGTACAGCTCATTTGAAATTTGTTCCAAACTCAACATTTTCTGGAATTGAACTTAAATAGATATGTGTGTGTGTGTGTGTGTGTGTGTGTGTGTGTGTGTGTGTGTGTGTTAGACATTTACTTTTTGCAGGGCTGAAGATAAAACCCATGGTATTCTCTATCCTATGCAGACCCTCTACCATAGAATTGTATTTTCAACCTAACAATATTTATGTCCAAGGAATGTTATGAAAATTTAACTAAGAGCACACCACCTTTAAACAGTGATAGGCCACAGAGACATCTGGAGAGGGCCTAGTGATGTCCTTCCTTACCTGGAAGATATAGAAATCCGATGAGAACTAAGGAACTTTGTCCACTCTTAGGCTTTATTGTTATTATGGAAGCCAGAATAATCTAAACTACCATTTTGTCACTCTGAGTGTTTCTCAGGAGAGGTGTCTTAGTGGAATAGCTGTACTGTATCCATTATGGGGAAGGGAACATCATGATGTCCAGATAAGTGTTTTCAATAGGTAAGTGTTATCTATATATGGCTGGATGGACCATTTCATAGAAAATGTGACAATTTATGCTCCACACAACTCCAAGCATCTCCTTATCTTTCTCTATGTAGAATCAGCACAAGAAACAGGGTGAATGTTTCCCAAGCTGACTCATTTAAAACTTGTTTCAAATTCAACATTCTCTGCAATTGAACTTCATTAAATAGAACTCACGTTTAATTGGAACATAGTTGCCAATTAAGAGCCAAGAATCCATAGAATTGACTGCTCTTTAAATATAGGTTATCTCAGCAAGCTAATAGTTCTTTTATGGTGATTCCATACTGAGCAGACATTAAATTGTGGCTCAAATAACAGAACAAACAAACAGTGTGTGGGCCTCTGAGTATTATTGTGATTATGCTATATGAGTAATAAGTCATATTTGAGAACATTAGTCATGACTGGCTCTGAGTATTTCCTAAGCAGTCGGTCTGGGAGCCAGGATAAACAAGCCCTGGTATGTTTTCTGTCTTTTGCATTTGCTCATACACAAGGACTATGGGAAAATTATTGCATCCCTGGATGTTTGAGCTGCTCACGTACATATGTTTGCTGCTTTTGTTATTTAGAAGTCTGGGGTGTATATGGAGGTCTAAAACCCAGTGTGAATCTCAACTAATTTTTTTCAGGCAGAAACATGAAGACCTTCATGGGTACGGCTGCAAAATGATTGGCACAAGGTTTGGAACAAGAGGTAAGAGAGCCGTGTTTTCTCCTTCTTTGTTTAGGTGTATGCTGTTGAAGTATTTTCATAAGGGTCTAGAGATGATTCAGTGGTTAAAAGCATCAGCTGGTCTCCCAGAGGACGCAGGTTCAATTCCCAGTTTCTCACATGGTGGCTCATAACCATCTGTAACTCCAGTTCTAGGGCACACATACACAGACACACATGTAAGCAAAACACTCATACATATATGGAAAGAAAACACTTTCAACTTTTTAAAGATGGGAAAAATAACAAGAGAAAATATAAGGCAAGGAAAAAACCCTTCTCATACACATAAAATTAAATCAAACTAATTAGATAAATGAATAGAGAGACTGTTTAGGTGAGGGAGAACCTGGCAGAATCATTTTTTTTTATGGAAAGTTCTAGGATAACTCAGTGAGAGTAAAATAAACAGGTGAAGAAATTCAGGTAGAAGATGAAAGAATCTCAAGGAAAAGTGGGCAGTAGGAGAAAGGCCACACTCCAGATACAGACCCAAGGTAGAAATAATAGGACTGATTGTCCCATTGCTTGTGCAGAAGGAGGGTTGATCCCAGCGTTGAGGCTGATCATGATGCCAGGAAGGTGGCGGCGCTAACTGGAATGGAGGATCAGAGCACAAGGATCCAGTTTTGGAGAGTTGATTTTGTTCTAGACTCACCGTGTTTGAAGTTCTTTATAGGTTAGCTCAAGCTAATAGACAGACGTATCCCATAAAAGTGTGGCTCTGACACATAAGCTGTATGGCACAGCAGAGGTTTTGATTTGGGAGTCATTTAAGGCCCATATTGCAATGGGTGGCCCCCAATTCAACAGAAATCTCCTAAACCTCTTTATCAAATGTAAAATTACTTTACTTTCTAATGGGATCTCCTCAAGTCCCTGGAGAAAGGGACATCACATTGTCCTTTTCTTCTATATGTTTTAAAAATTAACTAAAATCTAAGATTGACCTTCTGATTAACAGAACGTGAGCCTCCTCAAATGCCCACATCCCAATCTATAGAAGTTGTGAACATGTATGCTTATTGGGAGAGAGGTCACAGTTGTGGTTGAGTTGAGGACTCTAAGAGAAGGACCATGAAATATTATCTGGCTCCACCCAACCTAATCACCAGGTCCTTACACATAGAGTAACTTTCCTGGCTATCTCTGGTTATAGAGATGAGAGGATGCTCAGAGAGATACAACCCTACTGGATTTACAGATAGAAGAAGGGACCACAAGCCATTAGATGTGGATGGCTTCTAGACATGAAAACATCAAAGGTGCGAATTTCCCAATAGAGCGTCCAGATAGGAATGCAGCACACCAGCACCCTGATCTTAGCCAGTGAGATCTGTTAGGCTTTGCTTGGATGACAATATAAAATGTCCCTCAGAGGCTCCTGTGTTGACTGATTTGAGAGTTTATGGACCTTAGGAATTGAAGGCTTGCTGCAAGAACTAGATCATTAAGAGGAGGTCCTTGGGGTTTATGTTGCTGACTTTCCTCAATGCTGGACAAAACAACTTTCAAAAGCAACTTAGGAAGGGGAAGTATGGCTGTGGTTTCATGCTTCAAGGGATTAGAGTATTAGGTGCAGGAACTTGAGGTGGCTGGCTATTTTCATCAATATTCAGAAAACTGAGCACAAAACACAGTGGTGTTCTTCTTGCATTCTCCATATCATGAAGCTAGCGTCCCCAGGCCATGGTAAGATGTCACCCACATTTAGAATGTGCTTTCTCTCTTAGTTAGGGCTTTCATTGCTGTGAAGAGACACCATGACCAAGACAACTCTAATGAAGGCAAACACTTACTTGGGGCTGGCTTACAGTTTCAGAGACTCAGTCCATTATCACCATGGGAGGAAGTATGGCAGCAGGAAGGCAGACATGGTACTAGATGAGCCCAAGGTTCTACATCTTGATCTGTAGACAGCTAGGAGGAAACTCTGTTCCCCAGGGAGCTAGGAGTGTCCCTTCTGCACTAGGGGGAGCTCGAGTATAGGAGCCTTAAAGCTTGCCTCCACAGTGGCACACTGTCCTCCAATAAGGTTATACCTACTCCAACAAGGCCACACCTCCCAATAGTGCCACTTCTCATGGGCCAGGCATATTCAAACCACCACACTTTCCCACCTTGAATAACCCTGCCTATAAACTTTCTCATAAATAGGTCCTGTGATTTGTCTCCTAGGTCTCTAGAAGATTTGTTTCTAGAGCCTGCCAAGTTGACAATATTAACTATCAGAATGGGTATGCTATCCCTGGATTCTTCCTGGCTAGCTTTCTAGCCAGTCATGTAGGAAATAACTCTCATCCATCATATCTTCCCACCATCATGATGTCTTTCCCTGGTACATAGGGCTAGAAACTGTTACTCTACATAGGGTTGGCATACCCTAAGCAGAATATCACCTAAACCTTGAGTATGCTTCTATAATATTATTTATGCCATTTATATCATGGTTAGTGATCTTTTCCTTCACTTCTCCATCTTCCTGACTTTTAAACTCCAACATGTTTAACATAGTGGTAGAGCTATATTCTATATGTTTAACATATATATTCTATATGTTTGACATAGTGTTAGAGCTATATTCTATGGCTTATGAGATGCCTCAGACCACATGAGGCCTGGAGTAGCTGTGGATGCATCCCAATACAAAATGTTTCTAAAATATTATGAATTTTTTTGGGAGTGCAGTGAACTTTATTGATGGTATTCAAGAGAGTAGAGAGGGTTCCCTAGGCCCCTCCTGTTATTATGGGGGTCTGGGATGGAAATTGTGAGGGAGATACTCAGTGTTAGAGGCCAAGTTGGGATAGGGAATCCTCAGCAACCGAGGGCCTATCTCTTGCTCTCAGTGTACTAGCTGGGGTGGGTGGTCCAGGGTTTACTCCTTGGAGGCCATTGCAGGCCATGAGGTCCACCACCCTGTTGCTATAGCCATATTCATTATCAAACCAGGAAATGAGCTTCACAACATTGTCATTGAGAGCAATGCCGGCCCCAGCCTTAAAGGTGGAAGACTCAGTTGTGTGGTTCTTCAGTATGAACTTTGTATATGAAATAATAGGTGTCAAGGCAGTGAAATGGACAGGGCGTGGGACATGAGGAAGATTACATAAGAAATGTAAAGTGACAATTGAGGCTAAGAAATTTTCAAGGTCCTTACCTGAATGGTTTGTCCTTAAGCACAGCAAAGCTTTGCTCGAAAGCTGTGCCATGACTCCAGACTCTGCTATTGCATTGACGTCTTTCCAGGAGAACAGCTCATGGATTTTTCAAGCCAACCAAAGGTAATTTAAAACAGCAGAACCATGCATTATTGCTTAGTGAATCACAAGGCTCTTTATTAAAGTAAGTTTGTCACACATCTGGTCAGTGTTTAGACACAATGAGGTTTGCGTTTACTTCTCTGTAGGCCTGAGATAATAGTTTGCATATAGACATGGGTAGGAGATCAGGTTTGTTTATTCCTGGAAAATCAACCAAGTTGCAGTATCAGAGGGACACAGAGCAAAGCTTGTGCTTCATTTACTAGCTGAGGGCAGCCCCATTTCAGGACAAAGATTAGGGGTACAGTTGTGTGGCTTAATCTCAACAGACAGCATGCCATTGCAGCTTACTGTTCACCCTAAAGACCACATTAAGACTAGGCTGGACTCTGTGGCTATGTGTTTGTCTGCTTCATAACTGGTGAATTCATTTTTCTTTTGGCCCCAAGGTCACAATCATCAGGCCTTCAAAGTTCAGACCTCTGTAAGGGACTTTTTTGACAATCATCTGAGATTAGTGCTTCTTCGCCTCTGAACAAAAAGCAGATCTCCTGATTCACCAAAGTATAGCTTCAGAGAAAATCCACCCATGCATTAAGAATTAACATGCCTCTGATTTGTCACTGGGATGAACTCTTGATGAGCAAGCTTGAGTCTGACCCAGATAACCCACTAGAAACACAAACAGGATGTGAGGAAAGCTGAGATTGCTAGAAGTGTCCTGTAGTTACCGGAGAACTTTGTGGTCCTGTGAGCATGCAGGGAGGAACAAGGTCTCTGACCGATTGAGACTCAGCAGTGACATGGGCTGACACCATTTCTATCCCAAGGTGACAATCTCAGGAGCAAAGCCTGGGCTCTCACTGATGACATCTGGATGCAGCATCTTCCCCCTTCCTCTCTCTGCTGCTCTACAGCTACTCTGATCATTCCAGCTTCTTATCCAATGTGCTAGCCTGTGACTAGCACACTGTGTAAGCACACAATATGAGCAAGTTGCTTATATTCAAGAAGAAGAAGAAGATGGGGTATAAATGTAGTGTCAGCCTACTGAATTGTTGCAAAGAATAAGTATTTAATGTTCTGCAGATGAACCTAGATATACCAGTACCTGAAATACAGTAAGATGTAATAAGTTTGTTTTTTTTTCCTTTCTCTGTAGCATTTTTTTAAGAACATGGACTCTGGAGTAAGACAGACCAGGTTAAAATCCATTTGTCAAGTCCCCTGTGACTTTATACACATTGTCTAACTTCATATCAGCCTTGTCACTTATAGAATAGGGAGAAGAATAAACCATTACAGTAGAGTGATATAAAGAACAAATAAATGCCTATGTGTAGTGTGCTCTAAACAGGCCTGCATATATGCAGTAGCAAACCCTGTGGTGCTTAGCTTTTATTTATTACCCTGCTTACTGACATGATTCAGGAATATAGTTTCATAGAGCCAGTAAAATGCTAC